>NW_010973238.1:1678409-1711963 GCF_000737465.1 Haliaeetus leucocephalus | reverse complement strand
GGGGGGGAAGCCCACAAAACCACCACATAACCACCAAAAAAACCCCAAAACACCCACTGCAGAGCATCATCCCTTTAAGTTTACTAAAGTTAGCTAAATTTGAGATTTTCAGCACTGTCATTAACACAATGTACACTGTGGTGTGAAATCAGGTGAAATATCAAAGCCTTTTTTTTCCTCCAGAACACAACACTAATAGAAACATTAGGGTATTACATAACCTAAGCACAAAATAGCTCCTAATCATAACATTGAGTTTATTTCTGTAAAGCAACTTTAACCCTTCAAGCTTTACATGTCATAAAATTAATGAAGTCTGTAATAAGGAGATTATGTGATAAGTTTTAGAAAAAGTAATAACAATCAACTGTTTACAGACCAGTCCCTGTGGACCACTTCTAGCTGCATAGTATCTACATACTTACTAAATAATTCTGGGGGGACAAAGGGGTGGTGGAATCAGTTTAAGTGCAAAGAGTATTCTGATTTGCAACTGTCATTACAGATTTCACAAAGTTTAATACAATTTAAGTGATTCCCCAGCTAATCTTTATCTGCAGGTAAGCGATAAAACACATGCCCCATTCCTAAACAGGAGACTAGAGCAGGCATGCAGCTTACACTAGGCTGTGCGTAAGCACTGTTCTGTGCTAATATTCAGTACCTTGTTTCACAGTTTCACTCTAATCCGTATTTGCAGCAGTTACTTTTAACATCTGGTTTGCTTAACTATGAAGATAGTAACACAAAATAACATCATTTTTGCAGTCTAGTCTCTTCCAGTTTAGCTATATTAATCATAATTTATGTTTGCCTCTGATTTTACTCTTGAAAAACACTGCAAAGCAACCTTTGATGACAAGAAGGAGCTTTCTCTTTAGAGGTACCCTATATTTCTCACCACGGTCCAAACAAGTAAGCACAAAGATTTCCAAAGCTTGTCTCTGCCTAAAGGCAGCCACACACACAGAAAAGGAATTTACTGTTGAAGCATGGAGACCAGAACTCTTTGCTACAGTCTGAAGATACCTAAATTTGTGATTCAGTTTCTCATTACAAGTGGCCAGATTTTTTTTTTTTTTTAATGTTTGTATTAAAACATGTTTTGTGCTTGTAGCTGTACAAAATCTAACAGCTGTTTTCTAAGGATTTATGCTGTAATTGCTACAGTAACTATTTGCTGACTGGCAGCATTAACCTAAGCAGGCAAAATAAGCCACTGTCATTAACTGTTATCAACCGGCTACACTGCTCAGAGGCTTCTATGTGTCCTTGTCCATTTAAATTGGCTTTTTGGTGATGAATTCTAGAGTATTGTTCTGTGTAGTTGGCTAACAAAGGACTAGATTTTAAAAATTTTAAATCAATCCACCTGATAAGACAGATAATTTTTATTTTTTTTTTAAAGCCAACTCTGTCCCTAGGTGGGCACAGTCACACTATGCCCTTAACACTGCTGGGTAAGGAGAGTTAGGGTCAAATCCACGACCTTTTGAAAATTCCATTCCTCAAGACAGACTTCTGTCCTTCAGCCGTAGTTAGCCAAGGGCCATCCCACTAATTGCCGGGCAGGAGGGTATACTGACATGGATAGAAGCTTTTAATGAACTACTGATTCTTCACTGAAATTTATTAGTAAATCCTTAAATGAATTTGAGGACATTTAATATTTTTTGGTTTTTTTAAAGAATGCAAAGAAAAAGTTAGTGAAGACAATGCTTAAATAGCTAAATTACTAAAGCAATACAGCTACATTCTGACTCCTTTAAAATAACAAAAAGTTAATATTCAGACCTTTCTGAAGAAAACCTACCAGGATTTAGGAAAACAGGTTCTGGTTCTCCTTTGTTTCCATAGTAGCAAATTACATCTCCTTTGGTGGTACTGAAAAATATAAACAAGAATTTCTCCTTGAAAAACCATCAACTTCTATATTTGATTATGCTCTAATTTCATGCAATCTTCAAACACATCAAGATGTTTCTCCCACTGTTACTACTATGATACCAGAGCCCAGAGATTAATTGATGAGTTATATTACTCTCTTCCTCTCAAAATATCGTATTAGCTGTACCACTATCACATAGTACCATTATAATTTTTAAACATAACTGTAATAAAATTCAGTAAAAACCCAGCACTGCTGCATGAAAGTAGCCAGGCTTAATGACAAAAATCTGTGCAGTTTTGAATAACTGGAGATTTAGTTACCTGGGGGAAAGGGGCATGTCAAAACAAAAGCACAGTCCATCACAGCAAGTAACATTTTCCCATCATTTCTTTTGAACCACCACTGCATTCTAAGAGGCTGACTACTGTGGGACATTTTATCTGGCAGAAGTAAATTTTTTAGGCCCACTTACAGCAATGTCGTAGGGCATAGTTGGGTCCTTTAAGTGACAGATATGCATTTTCAGGCTGTTTTCAGATAGTTGTAGTTACTGTTTATAAGTTCTCTCTTGCACACAGTTTAGCAGGAAGGATCTCATATGATGTTCAATGACAGCTTCCAACTTTGCAAGTAACTCTCACTTGGCAAAGGCAATATCAGCATATCCAAACAGCATAGATTTTTAAGTAGTTGTTCTGATATTGACAACACTAAAACCAAATCAAGTGATAAGGAAAAACAAACAACTAAGGTCATCAGTAAGCCTTGTGTGTCTTGTGGGAAATAGAGGATGGGGGATGGATTGCCATTACATGGCTCACTCTCAGCAACCCTCAATCCCATCAGCTGACATGAAATAGTGATTCCTCAGACTGCTACCAGTTGGTGGCTTTTGGTGGTGGTTTTTTTGTTTGTTTTTGTTTGGGGTGGTGGTTGTTTTTTTGTTTTGTTTTTTAAATTTGCCAGGACACAGCCATGAGGTCATATAATTCTGTACTTCCTTGTAGTGATTTCCTTGTTCACAGTGGAAGAGAGTATTATTGCAGTTACCAACAAATACATTCTGACTGTAGTTCAGCTTTTAATTTGTCCCTCAAGCTCTAGCTCCTTAGACAGCAGGCAAGACTTTTTGAATTTAAAAAAACCCAAACACACACAAAGTTTGCAGTTAAGATTGAATTTGGATTGAGTAGCATAAAACATAATACAGTAGAGAAGCCATTTCCAGCTCCTCATTTTTTCCTAGGATAAAAAGACATATCTGTACCTTGATGCAAATAACAGTATATAGAATGCAATCTCATTAACGATGTACTGGAAGTTAAATTGCTCTGCATAAGTTAGCACCTGCTACTCAAATCTTAGTAATGAGCAAAGCAGTCTTGATTTAGCTGTTTATATTCTTCTTAAAAGGCCATTCTGAAAGACATTCTATAGCATCCTTTGCAAAACAGCCAAATGAAGAGGGAAATAGTAACTTATTATACACGTCCGAAGAGGCAAGAGGAAGAATATAAAAACCACATAAAGCAAAAATAAAACTGCCATTCCTCCTCTGTGCACTATCCTTCCTCCTCCCAAACCCATGAGACTTTCCTAGTACCTTACAGAAAGATGTCCAAGTTTTTCAGCATAGTTAGAAGAGAGTAATTATAGCAGATGGTATTTGTGTATTGTTGCTTGTGTTGTTAAATAAGCTCTCAGTTATTCAATTTACAATTTATCTACTGTTAAAAGAAATGTGGCATTTTTTGAACTTTCCTCTAGTGGCTTAAAAGACAGTTATTTTCCTTATCCTTGTTTTTCTTTTCAACATTAAAATCCTTGTTCAAATTTACCTTATGCTCAACTCAAGACTCCTCACTGAACACCCCAACTCTCCACAGACAACTGCCCACATCAGAATCGTGACAACTAGCATACTTCAGTTTCAGCAGGGCACTGAATACTGATCACTCTGTTCCTGTTCTGGCCCTAATTCTTATATACTGAAGATTTTTACTAGTCTCTGCTAGAGTTCTCATGTGCATGTATTACTTGTGATTCACTAAAAATATTCTTATCCATCAACAGGGAAGAAAAAAAAAAGTTATGTTAGTGAAAAGGCCATTTGTTTCTTTAGTCTGTTTGGAGTATTGCATTGGGAACACCTAGCTAGTTCATACCAAGAGCTGCTGAAACAAAGTAGAAGGAAAACACAAGATGCAACCAGAATTTTCCTTCCTTAATTTCTTGAGATGCAAATTTCTGTTCCACTACCACAGATTAAACTGTGTATGTGACCCATTTATGGAATCTGTTATAACAGTTGTACTTTCTTAATCAGAGACAAAAGGGGTTTTTAAATTATTATTTTTAAACACACTAAGGCAGAGAAATACAGCATCTTCAATGAATATGAGAAAGTGCTGCTGCAAAGCACAGGTGGAAGAAGAAAAATAAATTCTATTAGCAACAGCCTGAACTTCCCTTCTATTTCTTGAGACTCCTTCAGGTACAAACAAGGTCTGAATTAAAAGTTACACATAAAAAAGAGTATAGTTTTTTCATGAGCAGGTAAACACAGCAATCAAAACAACAGCTGTTTTCACCAGACACATAAGCTTATTCAATAAAGAAAATGTTAAGTATTAGAAATAAATTACTGGAAGAGGGAAGAAAACCTCTAATGAAATATTCACCTATTATGCCGGTTCAGCAAACTTTTTTGCCAGTATACTTGTCTGCAGAAATATTTGGATGAGATAAAATGAGCAGAAGGTGTATTTCCTGAAACAATTTTTGTAGTCATGCCATATACAGTGAGAAGTCTGACTCTTTTTCCTATTACTAGCTCTCTCAGTTAATTTACCAAGATATTTTGCTTTTAAGCTAGATGGGACACTATTAAAGTTTCCTAAAATTTCAAATATAAAACTCCCATACATTCTTCCCTTACCTGGATTCTGCCTGGTCTTCAAGGAGACAGGAAATAGATAGCCAGAGAAGTTTAGCCATACTTTATTTGGCTGCAAATACTAAGCTATATATCTGAGATGCCTGGGACCTTACAGGAGTGAAAAAAGAATGGAGTTCAAAGGGTCAACAGACATTCTATGAGGAGATCTGGGTGTACAAGTTCACTTATTCAAAAACCAAAGCCTCTGAAAAACAGGATGATAGTCAACTTCCTCAAAGCATGTTATGGTCCTTGCAAAGCCTTAAATAAATAAAGTCTAGACCCAGGCTGAAAACTGAACAGAAGTTATACTTGAAGTTCTCAAGTCCTTGTTTATTAATGTTTGGTTAGGACCAACTGGCCATTTTAGAAATGTCAGGTTTTTCCTCTTCTCAGCTTTCTTTATATTTTCTTTACAGGTAGTTAATGGTTCACATAAAGCAACGTTAACCTGTATGATGCGTGTCTAACCCAGCTGGGGTTAGACACCTTCCTACAAGCCTGGTTCCAAACAGTACATTTAGAGTTGGCACATGGTTGGTACTAATACTAGAAAGAATTCCTTGGCAGCTAAAAAAGGAGAGCATTGAGCTGAGCTGTCATTAATAGACCAGCCTGACTTCTTGGTCCCAGTCACATGCTAGGATACAAAAAGTCATATACTTATAAGAGTACACTGGCACGCTGCATTTTCCATGAAGAGGGGCATGGAAAAAGCAACACGCAAGTAAAGTATTTTAGGTCACCTAAAGTTACTGAATTGGTGTGTTTCATGGAGCAAACTATTTATAAATAAAATCCAGCTGGAATTAATACAATACAGACAACAACTAAGCACAGGAAGAACAAATAAACCAAAGTTAAAAAACAGGGAAAAAAAAGTTGTCTGCTAATGGCCTATTTTAACATTAGCACTAGAGTAATTAAAAAAACTACAGTGGCAATTATAGTACATAACATGCTTGTAATATATTTAAGCAAATAAAGCAACATCATTAAGGTCATTATAGTCTTTTTTTTCCAGTTAAGACACCAGCAATTACACAAACTATTTTACTGGTGCATTAAATACTCTCTTTTCAAATTGTCAAACCTGTATCTGCTTTAGAAGGTCTATGAAGAGAAAAAAATCAGAGCAACTGTTACCACCTGAGCTCTCAAAAGACAGAGTTTTAGATGGCAAGGTAGACAAATGGGCCAAGCAAGCCCTTGAACACAGCTGTAAGACAAGTCCTGTCATAAACGAGACTGCATGCTGAGTAAGGAGGCACTACTGACTTTCTTTAGCAATGGCTTTTTATAGGAAAGAATATTATCATCTAGCATGTGTTCTGAGATTCTCATGACTGACAAATTCAGTAACAAGATCCCCTGAAGCTCAACAAAAAGATGGGGAATACATACAAACTGCAGGGTCACTAATTCAGGACATCTGTGTCGTATTGTTTTTACATGCCACACTCCCCCAGATGCACATTTTCTATTACCCTTACCTCCACTGCAACACTGCTGCTGTCTTCTGTCAAAACAAGACTAAAACCTTCCAAAAGACTTTGGAAATGGGGATACTTCCAAAATTTAGTTCACTGGGCCAGTCAGCTACTCTTATCATTTGGCTCTGCCTACTGTCTTCCTACTGTTTAGAGATACTCAGTACTGATGAACATCCAGGCAGAAGCCAAGAGGGGGAAAAAAAAACCAAACAAAACAACAAACCAAAAAACCAAATCACTATAAGCTTGATCACAGCAATAGCCTCAAAATCCTGGCCTGGACTCAGATTCTCTTCCCTCCCAGCTTTACAAGTATAGATAACAATTTCACTGGAGAAGTAATAAAGGCATAATTATAAATGATGACAATAGGACCCAGTAGACTTTTTTTTTTTTTTAAATCCCAGTCATAGATGACAGCAGAAAGAGAAGAAACTATAACTACATAAAAATTATGCTCTTAGATACATCATTCTGTCAAAAACTGTAAGCAATAATAAATGTTCTAGGAAATATTCTAGGCAGCATAATCTCAGTAGTAATAGGTGCTTCAAAGCCATGCAGAGTTTGCCACAATTACTTCTTAATGCTGACGAAATATAAGCAATATCCTTCTGCACCCCTGCCCTGCTTCAACTTCAAGGTGGCTCCAAGTCACGTTCAACAAAAAATACGGACAGAAGAGAGAAAAAGTAATGAGGCCATAAAGCTCCAGAGGGTGTGGTTATCACCAAGTGATCGTTCCCCTGGGCACTGAGTTCTAATCTTCTAACAGGGTCAATATTTTACCAACAAGGACATTGGATTGTCTTATGAATAACATGTGCATGTATTTTTTGTCAAGGGGAAAAAGATGAAATTGGCAGCTTGAAATGCTGAAAAGTAGTTTCAACTGAGTAGTACAGTTCACAGTTTAATTTCCTTTTGTTCAATTTTCACGAGCTAATCAGAAAACTCTTTCTGTTCTGAAGCTAAAAAAACCCAAGAAAACACAAAATCACCAACTATAAAGCCCAAACATTTTTGTACATATGCCACCTACCATCAGATAAAATGGTGAAAAGAATACTGCTGGACACTCACAGCATACAAAGTCTGCTTTAAAGCACTACTCTGATTTTGTTGTCAGTGTCTAAACATTTCTTTGGTGTTGTCCTATTTTTTTGAGTCAGGCAGAAGCTGACACCAGAGGGAAGAGATAAAATAAAAAAGTTTCAGAAGCTTTTTTCCTTCTCTTGACATTGGACTGTCCATCTCATTCAACTTGCAAATGACTGAGGATCTACACAGAAATATTTCAAAGGTGGTAGTACAGAACACATTAGAGAAGTACCTGGACACCTTATTTTCATGAGGAAGTCACAAGGAGCAAGACAGATGTACTCTGCCGAAGCTGGTATTAGGACAGACATTGCGTGAAAAGAGATGTAACTGAGCTTACAGAGCAATCATGACAACTTGCCCATCTACATTCTTTCCACACCAGCAGTTTGACCCTATCTCACTTTTCATTGGAAAGGCACCTAAGTCTAATCTCTGGAGAGCAATCAAATCCTTCCCACCTAGCCTTGCCTTGATAACCATACTGAATGAGACAGCCCATGTTTCTAAAACCTGGTCACACTGTGCAGATGTTTTAATCTTGAGGCCCTGCACTATCAACAGTTCAGTTAAGTCTTCTCCCAAACATCTTTTCTTCAGTTTGCTTTTTTTTACCTCAATGATGTTGCTACATAACTAACAAGCTGTAGATTTCCATATTAAAATACATATATATACACAGTATATATTTTTATATATATATAAACACTTTTAAACATATATTTTATTTTATATATTTGTGTATCTATTCCCCTCCCCTCACACACATTCCAACCCCACCGTTTTGGGGATCTGCAGTTTCAACTGGAACTCAGTCCTATCTATCAAGGATAAAACCTATTATTAGCCAAACTTCACTCTTCAGATCAGAACGGGAAGAATACATTCTAGTACATAATCTCCGTTTTCAATACATTACCAAATTAGTTAATGCAGGTGATGGTATAGTTTATTACATTTCCCCTGGAGGCACTGAAAACTGCCTGTCACAGGGGAGAGTAGAAAAGCTCACACAAAAGGACTTTTTCCTGCAGCTCCCTACAGCTGACTTGTTTTGTAAGGGACAATTCATCTATTCCTCATGGAGAAAGCGATTCACTCCTATTACACAGGGATCTTATTGCACATGAACAATACGGGCTCTAACTGACAAGCTGTCAGAGACTCTAAACTTCCTAGGAGAGTGACAAGAAGCTGCCACTTCAGTTTGTCCTTCAGGGCAGTCTGTATTAACCACTTGGCAGTATGGAACACAAGTGAGATGCTACCACAACAGCGCTAACACAAGTCTGAGATACCCATGAAAGTTTGAGCAACTGTAGCAACTAGATTTGTTGGACATAAACACAGGTTTCCCCAACACAGAAATGCTGTCCCGATCATCAGCAAAAGCAGCTCACTATTACTTCAGATACTATCACAAAGGGAGAAAGAAGGAAAACTACTATTAATCTTAAGCGGCTATTTTCTTAGAGACCAGTCCAGCCTCTGATAACCTTGCTCTGATCTGATCAGACCTACTGATAGTCAAAATTGGAGGAGTAGCAACACTGCCTTCTTAGAAGCTAGTTTTACAGCCCCACAAGACTCCATATAGACACTGTTTGCCATATGCCATACATTCAACATAAAAGTACATTTCGCATAATGGGGTAAGTATTCATGACTCATACTCAGCAGATACAGCAAGATGATAAATTGAAAATATTAGAAAACTTGAAGTACTAAGTATTTTTTCCAATACAATATTCCTATTTAAAAGAAGAATAGTGTTTAAATTGACAACATGAAATGCCACAGAGCAAATAGATACACTAAAAGTGTCAAAACCCATGCATGTTTAAAACAAGTCACACAAAGCTGTGGAAATAAACGAGGTTTTACAACCCATATGGTGGTTTCCAGCTCTCCCTTCTCACATCATGACACCTGTATCATCTAGCATAGTGTCATCATAATAATACAGAGAGAAGATAAAAATTTCTTTTCCTGAAATGTGTACCTGAAAACTCAAACACTGTAAATGTCTCTAAATGTGCTGCTTACAGTCAGCAGTATGATGTGCTCAGATATACCCCTCCCCAACAGTGCTTCATTTATACTTTCCATTTGAGTTTCCTCCCCATTTCACACAACTCTAACAGAGCCAATCACTATTTGTTACACAGCAGAAGAACATGTTAAGAATAGTCTTCAATCTTTATGTTTAACAGTAACATGGCCCAACAAAATAGCATCAACTACAGCAACATTTTCTAGTTACATATAAAAGTAGCTTCCATTTATATACTACATTTCTCTCATGAGTACTTCTAATTTCCTAAAATGACAAGTTTACATGTCTTATAGAAATTGCTCTGCATCATTAGTTTGCCAAGAATTTCATTTCATCAGAGTATCCAAGGCTAAGGACATATCAAAATGGAGAAGTTAATCAACACATACAGCTTTCAGACTGATGCTCAGCAAGGAATTATGACCTGCATTACTCAGAAAGACTATTCAATTGAGCATACAATTCCCTATCAGCCTAGCATAGAAGAATAAACAAACAAAACCAACACATGAATGACTGCCTTATCAAGTAACATCAATCAAATCTACTTTAATATCATTATACTAGTAGCCACTACAACTATTCTATTTACCTAAATTAGCACAAAGAAACTCAAACTTACTGCTTGCTACGTCACACAAAGTTACTTTTTTTCTTGAAAACAGAGTAAGACTTATCTTTTCAGTTACAGACAGCCTTCCAATTTATGAAAGCTAGCCAGGCAGCAACATGCAGCAGAGAGCACAAAAAGTCAAATCCTCTGACCATGGTAAAAATTAGTTTAAGCAACAGAAAAATTTTGGAAGTCTCTGGTGGGATAATGAACTTTGTAGAGTAGAGGGTAAAAATAACAGAGAAGCAGCAAACCCTGTAACTGCCTATCCTGCTTCTGGATTAAACTTCTGGAAACATAACCTATACACTTATTTCTAAGCGGGCACACCAAGCAGAAACACACTCCTGGTATCTTCACGGGTGGCACGTGTCTGTCTTCTGTATTCATCCTTTTAGACTTCAATCACCTATATGAGTTTCATTTCACTTTACTATCATATCATAGCAAATTAAAAAATGAAAACTAATAGCCTGGCAGAATATGAAATAAAGGCCTTTCTTAAAAAAAAAAAAGATGACAAAACACTTGCAGGTAAGTGGGAGAGTAGGGAGTGGGAGGCAAGTCTGAAGTACCAGCTGAAGGTGGTCTAAAACAGAAAGTGAAAAATCTAAACAAGATCAGTTAGCAATAGGGTGCTAGAAATTATTTTCACTGAAAACAGTAAACACTATGACCTTCTGCTTTAAGAGTATGTAGTTTCCCAAAAGCATGCAGAAAAGCTGAGTGGGAGAAAGCCTCGCACCATCAGGTTGTCTAATATGATTAATGCTTCTGCAGAAAGTGTGCCAAAGCAGTAGTGTGCTCTTGGCAATTTATACCTGCTTATGGTCATGAAGTATGCATTTAACTGAGAATTGATCCATAGCCTGGAGATGACTTAGCCCTGGATGTCCATTCTTCTGAATCAGGCATAATGCAAAGAAAAATCAGCATATGTACTTGTGCATGCACACATGCATGTGCATGGGAAAGCATGTGCCAGCCACATTGATTATAATCAAGTATCCAAGGTCCTTTCTTCAGCTACAGAAACTTGAAGAAGTTAATGTATTTGTTGTGTGCTGTTTCAGCAAAGATTAATGATACAGCCACTCTGACAGGAGTAATAGCTTGAAAGCTTTCAGCTGTTCTAATGCTGCCACCACATGCTACCTCTCAGAGAAAAAAATAAATTCTGAGAAATTACAGAGCCAAGGTCTTGTTTTCTCCAAAACACAAGCCACACAGCCTTCAAGGTAAAGACTGAGTATGACCTATTAGGGAAAGAGTTGCAAGAAGTTTTGCGGGAAGCAATGATTAGAATACAAGATAGCCCTCCAGTATCTGAAAGATGAAAAAATAATAAAGGAAATTATGACTAGAGTACCATTAGGACCTTACATGCCAATTAGCAAAAAAATGAGAGCTCTCACTTTAGTTTGTGACAGGCTTCTGTACTGTTATGCTTCTGTGCCAAGAAGTATATGTACATCAGTGCTACTATGTATCTCCCTTTGACATTTGAACTGTGATGTTTTGTAGACTTACTTCAAGTCAGCTGCTAATAAATTAAATCCATTGTAAAGATGTCCTTCTACTGAAACTTTCTTCAAGTAAGAGTAGCTGTCCAGATCTGCAGTCAAGAAGTTTGTTACAAGAGCACCTAAGAAAGAGAAGTACATAGAGTAATTTGTGTGAGCTCACTATTCTGACAGGCTTGGTAAAACAAACAGTATACAAAGGATTCTTGTTACCAGTAGGGTATAAGAGTGAAAAAAGAACCCAGCAAAATCAACCGACCAACCAGCCTTTAAAAGTCTTACAGCATTGTATCATGTTCACATTAAGAGCTTCACTTTTTATTCTTAAGAACTCAGTCAAAAGCTCTTGGTCAATATTTCTACAGAATCCATATTTACTAACTATTCTATACTGGATGTGCCTTTCCTCTCCTCCCACCTTGCCAAACTCTTTGTCTTGCTTCATTTCCCCGATATATGACCCTAAAATGAAATACAAATGACATGGTTCATTTGTTCCTCTGTATAACATGTTTTGCCATTGCAATATATTCCCAACGCAGTACCACATGACAGTTACAAACAGACCTATTTTACTTTAAAAAAAAATACACAGGTTTCAGAAGACTTTTCTTTCCTATTGTATCTACTCATCTGATTTATCAGTGTGTAGGGCAGAAGGGACTACAATAATCTTTCAGGCTAACCTCCAGCATAATCCAAGCTGCATCGTTTCCCTGACTTAGGTATTTGAACAAGGACTTGAAAAAGTCTACTGTAATCTAAATCTAGTACAATGCTTGTCTAGTTGTTCTGTTAATTAGAATTACTTTCAAGAGAAGACAGTTGGTGCTGCATTTCTTGTCTGAATGTAACTTCAGGCTCTAGGCACTACATCTTGTTTTGGTTTTGCCTGCTTGATTAGAATATCATTATCCAAGTCAAGTTCCCCACACAGGTACTCAAAGTCCAAGTCAGCAGTTCACAAGTTCCGTTTACAGCACATAACCATTTTATTTGTCCATAAAGTCACGTTAAAAAAAATTAATATTGTAATCATCACTGTTTTACTAGGACACCAGAACTTGTTTGTCCACTTTTCTTCTTCCTCCATTTCTACTCCTTCATACCTCTTCCTTTTGCATTTTTATCAATCTGTGGCTGCATATAGTTTGTCAGGGCTGCCATCTTGCCTTTCTTACTGATTCCCAGCCATGTCCCGCCTTCTTTTCCTTCCTCCATATCCAGACCTAATGGAATAAGTAAGAGTTAGGCTATTACATTCATTTAAAAAAAAAATCTCAAGCTTAAATCAGAATTTCTTAATGCAAATCCTGAGTCTTGATCAGGCTGGATAAAATGCAGTAGGTACGAGACTGTCTTTCTGGATAAGTGAGGTAAACCCACTTAAATTACCTGTCCTCCAATTCTGCACTATCAAATATTTTCCAAGCTACTGCAATAATAGATGAGAGATAATGAGAAATTTAAATGTAGAAGCAAAATTATAAGCTTTGCCTATATGCTAAAATACACATAAAACTAAGTAGGCTCAGAATGCTTGTTAGCTCAAAAGCATATCTCAGAAGATTAATGTTATTTGCAAGTTTAAATTCACAAGTAACCAGAAATATTTAGAGCAAGCTAGGTAACTGATAAAAATCTTGGACGCTAGTAACAGTAATTTACATTGAGGAGGAAGACCCACAAAAGTGAAGCCCACAACCAAACCCCTTGAAAGAGAGTATAAACTAACCCCCCCCATTTGTAATAAGCTTATGTTAACCAGCAAGCATTTAATGCAAAACCAAGAACTAGTTCAATATAACATGTATATTGTTAGAAACCTTTTAATTCTGAATCATTATGTCATGAGATAACTTTCATTAGAAGATCAAAAGAATTTTAGATCCTTATTCAGAAACTCCTTTCTTTCTTCAGTATCCAGAACTTCAATATTGAATTTAGCCATATCACGTCTTTACACAATACTTTTACTACTGTGCTCTACTTTAACTGAAAGGCCCACAAAGGAAAACATACGGCTTTGTTGACCAATGCCCAGTGATTAACATATAGCAATTACTGTTTTCCTGAAATTGCTCTAAGTGCAAAATATTTTTCATTTTTAAGTCATACAAAAAATAAATTTAATTTATTTTGGTTAAACTCATTGCTTTCATTTGAGAGAACATTAGTAACTCAAAGCCATATATTCATGGGATCTTCACAGATACACCCCCAGGATGGAGAATATGCCAGTTTCATATGCCAAATACGGACAGAGCTGATGAGTATAAAAGATAAAAATTCAGGGCCCTTCAGTTTTCAGCATAGCTTTTTGTTTGTTTGTTTTAAATTGCTATATAGCAGGAGCAGCAGCATCCAGCACGTCTGGCACAAAACAGAAATGTCAGCCAGAACTTCAGAAGCAAGGGAGTTGTAGTGCAGTGGGAGTAATTTATCCTCACAGGCCCCCTTGCCAATGACAGTAACACACAGCATCAACAAAGAGTATTTGCAAAGTCAAAATCTTGCATTTAAACAATGCTTTGTCTTCCAGAGTGTCATTTCTGTTTCTGAAAAAAGGCAGAAGTATTGATTATACTTAAAAATGACTACAGATATAGATTCCCTACATAGGAGAACCAGACAGCTGAGTGACTGTACTATCAGTTTAGAAAAATGTAGGCATGAAAGCTAATAAACTGATGGATCAACAACTAAAAGTATTCTGTAGCCTATAAATTAACTGACAAGAAATGAGAAAGTTTTCACTTTCTTGAGTTTAATGATTTCAAGTCAGTATTACAGACAATGAGTCTGTGGAATAACTAATTCCACTTATTTTAAGAAGTGTTTCACAGTATCTGACAAAACTAAAGTAATCGTCTGTGATGGACAAATTAATCTGATATATTTCCACTGCACCGCTCGGACTGAAATCAGTTAAAGAACGCAAAACTGGGAAAAAGCCCACAAGATATTAAAACACAAATAAGATAATAATAGCACAACTCATCTTTCAAACTTATGACATGTTTTCCCCAGCATTATTGGGAAGAAGCATATTTCTTATGAGAAATGCACCACCACCCCCCCAGTAACAAAAAATCAAGGCTGTAATTCCCTTATAAATTGTATGAAACCCACTCAAAACAACAAGACGTACATACCACTAAGGATCTCATTGCTGCTGTCCCAAAAATCTGCCGATTTGGATGGTCTGTGGTAAAATTCATCCCTATTAGCTGCTAGAATAAGCCTGTAGAACACAAGAGCAAAAAGATACTCTTACAAACAGGAACTTCACAGTACAGACAGGAACAGAATCCAATCTTGCCACAGCATTATCTCATTTTAAGTATGAAACCATTCTTTATCCTCCCATCTCACTTTTATCACTCAGCGTAAAGGTCAAATGACATCTGACAACAGCCTTCTCTCTCATTGTCTTGAGACATTCAGCAAGTCTATCTTGTTGTGTAAATCAGGCAGCTATTATTTTCAAGGAATAATACTTGCAATGCAAGAGACTGAATTAAGATCGCATAAGCAATCTTAAGATTCCTCAGCATCTGAAGTTACAGCTTAATTAAAGAAAATTAAAGGTAACCCACAGATTTATAGGTAACTTTATCAAAAAAATCTGAAGCATGAGAGTATGTTTTTACTGAATCACTACTTAGGATCATGTAGTCACACTATTTTTTTAATCTAACTTCAACACCTAAAGCTCTGTTTATGTGGTTCAAAGATACAAGTCACATGCTTTTGTCTATAAGTACCCAGAACAGAGATAAATTTGTGATAGTCTCAAAGGTCCAGCCCCACTGAAATTCATTTGAAGAAAGGACAGCATGCTCAAGGATGCAGAGAAGTAAAGGGAAAAGGCATGGGGTTTTGTAACAATCAAGAGGTATTTTGGTGGGGCTTTTTCCCCTGTTTTTTGTTGTTTGTGGGATTTTTTTGCATGTGTAGTTGCTTGCATAATCTCAATTCTACCAGAACAGTAGGACAAAATAATTGAATCGTTACTGTGAGTCAGCCCTTACAGCAGAGAAACTACAGGAAGCCCTGGAGGCTACACAATCAGGAGGTAGGAAAAAGTTACGAAAATAATATGCAATTGAAAAACACTGCTGGATGAAATCCGTTATTTAAACACATCACTCCACAAGACCAAGTGCTGTCCTGACAAAAAGCATGCTGCAGCTCTTCACATGCCATTTAAGATTTGATAATTTTAGAAAACAAACAGGTATTAAAAAATGCCAGACATTATTAGGAAACAGCAGTGACAGAAAATTCTGCTAGCTATGCCTGGTTCCTTCTGCTCTGTACTTTGATAATTATCATAAATGGCACCTGCAGACTTGAAAGACCCAAGTTCAACATGATATTTAAGAAGCAGGGGACATACAAGATAGGACAGGTCTTCCTCAAAAGTTCCAGGCATGCCAGCAATGCAGATCAGTCAAATTCAATGATAACACCAGTTCAAGCCAGTCAGGCTGTGAATGTAAAGCAGGTAAGATTTAAAGAGTCAGTACAGCCAGACAGCTTCAGAGGAATTTAGAACAGTCTCACCTCTTTGAAAAGCAAAAACTATTTCTCTGTCCATTTCATCCAGCAGAAGTTATTAAAACAAAGCAACTTATTTGGTGTACTCCCTTACAGATCACACAAATACCTTACTGAATGTATGCTACAGTCATTTCATTAGCAGTGTTAGTACTGGAACACTAGAAAGAAAAGTCTAGGCTAATCTGACTGTGCACATCCATCTTTTGAAAGTGAGAAAATTAACATTTTCTGTTACTCAAAAGCAATGGAAGACAGCATCAGCAACTAAATGTAATGACTTATTGCAACATCAGATAGGCACAAGGTATCTATCAATAAAAGCTTGAGTTAGAAGTGTTACTGGGTTTCTATGCTGAGAATCAGCATTCAGACACTGCCATTTTCAAACCTGTAGATGAGCTTTCATTTGATGCTGCTCTTCCAGTCTTTTTTCAATCATTTTTAAAATTAAAAAAAAAAAAAAAAAAAAAGTGTTTTTCATTGGCAGCACATCCTCACCTGAAAAGCAAGTAATGGATTTGGCTGATCCAAATAAAGGGCAAAAGACAACTGCAACCCTAGGCAAGCCATATGCTGGAGACTCAGGGCAACAGGTGACTGCAGACACACTTGCACACAACTCCACCACACCATACTGTGATCCAACAGCTATAACTTCCAAAGTCCTGCTCATTATTACCCATAACATGACTTGCCTTTATTTCAATTGCAAGATTACAAGTGTTCGCCGTTCTCTCCAGCTATGTTGCTTAATATTTAATTTTAATGAAATGCCATCTTTCAGAAACCTGCGGATTTTCTTAACCAGTTTCCTACAACCTCAGTACCTTCTTCACTGTCAGTTCCTCCTACCAGCCCAGCCACATGTCAATTACATTTACACAGCAGAAGCCAAGTTTGCTACTGTAAACTGAAGTTAGACAATACAATTTTCTTTCTAAATTTTAAGCCACAAAATGCAAGAATTGGTTCCAATGAAATCTCATTACTTTACTCATCATTCAAATGTACTGACATTTTCTGCAGGCTTCTGGACTTCCCTGCAAATTCACCTCTTCGTTAAAACATGATCATGAGGTACCAGTTGCACATTAGAAATACTACAGATAAAAGAATTATAATCAGCTATAGAGAAAATAAAAAAGGCTAACACTTCAATGGCATCCTTTCTGCAAGGAAGGTGCTTAGTATTTTGCCCAACAAAGATAGCATTTGTTGGAAAGCACAGCATAGATATGTTTTTATCTTTTCAATGCCAAATAATCATAATATCATTCCTTTCTGACTTGCATTATTTCTCTTCTTCTAGCTGATTCTAGTCTTCGACCTATAGGCTTTCAGCTGGTTTACCCAATGTCATTTTTCTTGAATATCCTCCATTTACAGCATGCATCCTCCTTTTACAGGTCGCTATTTAAATTAACATCTCTACTGTTAAAAAATAATTTGGCTGAAGTGCATTTCTCATTTCCTGAAGCTCCAATTACATTTTGCCTTCAATAATTCTTGACATGAAACCACGGTTTGTTTATAATATCTAAATACTAAAAATAAGCCAAGTCTTTCTGGTGTGATTAAATATTCCCCATCTCAAGTTTAATCCACAGACTCCTAAATTTAGCAGAAGGCTAGTATTCAGGATCGCTACAATCAAAACATCTTCATTTTGTCTTTTATGAAACAATCATACTGAAAAGGAGCAATGTTAAGTGACCCTCATCATCTAATAAATTGCAAAAAGCCTATTCAGCTATTTTTATAGCTGAAATATTTCAACTGTATTAGGTTTTACATATTAAGATTTATTTTAATGTTGAGGCAGAGATGAAAACATGAGAAATCATTCCATTAAAGCAATTTCCTACAATGTAATTCAGTTCCATAAAAAAAGACTGTGCGATTATAGCTCTGAAGCTTGAAACATGTATTTATTTGTAAGACGCACACAGTATAGTTCAGAAAGATGTAAAGGCAGCATGTTACCTTTGACAATAATAATGGACTACCGTAAAGCTTTTGTTACACTGCACTAAACTTTACTACAAATAGGCCTGTAGAGAGGACACCGAGGAAAAAGGATAGAACAGCAAGTTGCAAGGATACAGGAAGATAGATTCATTAGTGTATCACAAAAGTGAACTGTAAGCTTTTTGCTTAATTAGGTGCTCATGAAAATTGGCCAATGTACTGCTCTAGAAACCAAAGTCTACCTGGATGGAAAATTCTCTTAAGTGTTATGGAAAACATGTTTTAATTTGAAAAAGTTTATTGGCTACAAGAAAATGGCCAATGACATGCAGTTTGTCTTTTCAAGTTGTTATGCCTTTTCTAGACACTTTATTTTAGTTAGAGATGCAAAGTAGATGACAGTAAGAAGAGTTAATTGTAGATGTCTCTTAACATGGACAGACAAATTAGTATGTCTGCAGGTACGGGAATCCCCTTTTGGATGGGAAAACTGTTCCAAGACCTCACCAGGAAATAAACAGCTATACCACAGTGTAACACACATGAGTTGTCAGGAAAAATTATGTTTAGCAAGGGACCAGTATAGAGAGGTCTAACTTGGTCTAATGGCTATAATACTGTTCAGAGACTTAGGAGGGCTGGGTACCATTCCCAACTGATACTCAGACCTACGTCCTTCAGAAATCTGAGGCAAAAGTGAAAAAAATGTCAAGAACAATTTAAGAAGAAAGAACTTCAACATTTTTCCAAATAAAGAAAAGCAGAAAGATTTAATTCTGGTGTATTAAGGAAAAAAAGGGGACTAAAGTTATGCATCTGATGTTAAAATCTGACACCAAGAACAGTATGGCCTGGCACTTACCACTGAAACAGATGGCTCAGAGTAATTTATCTCGGAGGAAGAGAGCAAGACGTTGCTTAACAAAAGGTACTAACTTAAATACAATTAAATATTCCTGAATCTGGGCCAAAACATCTCAAAAGCATTTTCCTATTTTGACACTGATAGCAAGTTGTCTTCTGCTATTAATCAATAATTTCAATCTTGATGCAATTTTTTTATAGCAAGCAAACTACCGTAAGTTTTACTTTTAAGTATTGATCATGCCAGAAAGTTCCCTTGGCAAGCAACTACAGTTTACATCCAAAGGATTTTCCCAAGAGGCATTGAACTGATGAATTTGTCTTTTGCTAACTAGCCATACAAAGAAAGTCAGACCAAATAAATGGATATATTAATTCAGCACCAGTCACATCATAAACAAAACCCCTTTTTAGACAGATTCAAGATGCAGAAAGGAATGCACTCTATGAACAATTGAAGTTCCGCTTCTCTTTTCCTTTCTTTCTATAGAATGGCATCTGCTTCTCAATACAAAAAGGCAGAAAAACAAGTCAATGAAAGGTACAAGGATTTACTGAGCATACCAACTCTGACGCTTTCTGGATGAATACCAATACTTGTACCCCACAAAGTAATATGAAACCTAAACAGTATGTAGAAATACAGAAAGCAACAGAACTCCACAGTCATCTTACTGGCCTGAAGTGCTATCTTTCTATTACCTACTGAACGTACTTAAAGATACTGCTGTTGCATATGAACTTGTAAAATTAAGGGCTGTAATGGGAGAGAATATTATTACAGGAAGTTTAATGTTTGGGAAACTCGCTGTATGACATCAACATGTCCAGTAAAACTTACCTAAAAGCATGGATGCTTATTTTGTCTTAAGCTTTTGGATAAATATTCCATACACATGATTATTAGTTTATTACCTAAAATTTTATTTGCAAGCAGATTTTTGGGAGGGGAAAGGCTAGGACACTTACTAGAAGTTCTCTTCTGCAGTTCACAGCACTACTTGTTTTACATTGATATAGTATAATCAGTTTGAAAGCAGTGAGATTTGATTTCCAGCATTTTCTGAAATTGTAAGTACTTAATTTTAGGACAAACAGCAACTGAGGATCTTTAAGTACACCTTGTCCCAAAAGTAAACTGCTAGGCATAAATAACTGTGAGGATATCTTGACCTCATCTATCCATATTTTAAAAAGCAACTGCACCTATTCATAAGCTAGCTAGTTCTATCAAAAACACAGTGGAAGAGCGAGTAGTGGTAGCCATAATGTAACATGGAACAGAGCAGTGAACTACACAGTGAACAAGAAGGTACTGTCCTTGGGAGGAAACATGACAAAGTGGTAATTCAAAGTTAACCAGAAGCTACATAAGCAGTTAAATTCAGTAGTAGTACCTTCTAGATTTATAGTGTGCTGCTCCCTTGGCTTGCAAGACTGGACCAGCACATATTAACAGAGGAGAAATTAATACACAGAGTGGTTAATAACTGCAATACTTCTGCTCAACTGTCTGCCCATTACTTTCCAGGCTAAATTCAAATTGTTAGTTTAAAACTGAAAGCCCTACTGAAAGAAAGGTACAGCTACAGCTGTGATGCTCTAACAAACACAGTTCCCCTTAGTTTAAGTCATAAAGTAGAAGACAGGACTTTCAAACTCTGGATTACAGTATTTGAAGGATTTAACCTACACCACATGATAGATCACCAGCAAAAGGTCCATGATCACAAAGCCCAAGTCTTTTGACAGTCTAAAAACAAAGGGTTCTCAAAAGGTTACAGGAAGTCCTCCAATAGGGAAAGTCATGAAGTTAAACATTACAAAAGCATAATTGAACACGTAATACTGACTTGAGCTTGTAATTCAAACATTGGCTACAAAAAGAAATTGTGTAAAAAAAAATGATAGAAACAAGTCTGTTTTAACTAGAACCATCTTTACCTGTATGCATTCTTTGAAACTGGTCGGGGGTCAAATTTGAATAGAAGGATGCACATTGAAGAATTGATGTTTAAATCTTGCTTCTTCCACAAAGGCTCAGTGCAAGGTCATTCTGTAATAGCCTACAAAGTAAATAAAGATTATCTATTATACTGGAAATTATAAAAAGATAACCTTGCTTCTATGCTGAAGCTTAAAGATTGCAATGTTCTCACTAATAGCTCACAGTAAAAATAAATAAATAAAACAGGACTTCCTAAATAGATTTGTTTCAGTGAATGGTTTACTACCAAAATTCTTATGGAAGTTGTTTCAAAGTTATGTTTGGCTAATTTAGATTTTTAGGAAAGAAACAAGCATCAGGAAAATACTGACAAAGTCTAGAGTGCTAGCAATACATGAAAGAAAGACCATTATGTAATTTTCTGCTCATTCCCAATAAACTACCACTACCTTTTTTTCTGCTGTCTTAAGTAAGGCAAAATGCTTCTGTTAGAATAAAAGGAGAAAATAAGACTGAAACTGTTGCAGAAGCTGGAAAAAGCCTGATCAAAGACACTCCCAAAGCTGTAAATAAAGTATACTTTAGGCCAAGCTATTATTAAAGTCCAAGAAAAAGTATTATTATTTACCATTGGGAAAAACATCAGGTACAAACAAAAATATACTGGATCAGAGTGTACCTTTTGATGAATAATTTCCAGCACTTGTGGTATGTTTAAAATTCTGGCCATGCTCAGTTGGCATGACAAATGTGCTTTCTATTTCAAAACCATGTAACCGCTTTCAAATACTTTGTGTTGCCCCAATGAAAATGTTTCTGGTAATAAAACTGCAGCCTGATCTTTACTTTTTGTGGCTGCTAAAACAATTATCAGAATGTTACTAACCAACTACACATAGCTGTTTTACTGCTACTGAGAGCATTTCCCATGCAAGAGTTTTCAAGGTGGTCAAAGAAGAGAGGGGGACAGGCATAATTCGACACCACAACTCTAAAGCCATCTGAGCAACCCAGCGACTAAAGCAACTTCTGTACAAAAAGTAGGATTTTTAACCATACTTCCAGATATGCAGAAAGTGTCTCTCTTGTTCTTTAATTTTCACATAATTTACTTTAAGAGGTATCAGGAAATGGATGATCTTGACTACATTTCATATTACCAGAAGCAGAGCTGCAAGTGCAGCGTTTATACATATTTTTTTAATTAACAGCTTGCCAGTAGCTGCTTGGCTCCTGTTAAGTCACAGTTCAGCACTACGGCCAGCCTGCTGTTGCTGTCATGGCATGGCAAGTTCAGTCTCGCAATCTAACGTTCTGCAAAGAGACTCTTCTGCTGCAGGAAATGAAGTAACTCAAAAAGAGGTGCAACACTCCCAACACGCTTGCCAAGACACGCAAGAAAATCAGTTGAAAGTAGTGTGTGTGTGTGTACATATCTCTATCTCACAAAGTATTTTAAATTCTGTTCTGTGACAAAAGGAATTTTCCTCCCAAGATGACTTCATAGTCCACTAGCCAAGAGCAGCAATAGCCTAGCTATCCCAACTATTTTCTGTTTAACAGGTTACAGAATAAGGCATTAGAGAAAATGGAATTAAATCACACCATAGGCTTTCTTCGCCTCTACCAAGTCAATCCCAAAATAACTGGTTTAGAAAGTAATCATAAATTGAAGAAGCAGACTTGGAATTTTGGATAACCGATTTATTAGTCAGTTACTTAAAGAGATCCGTAGCCAGCTTTATTTAGAAAATCTAATCAGTTTTAAGAAGGTGTTATCACCCTTCTAAGACTCCTATCACTGAATTTTCAATAGACTGCAATCATACTGGACTCGTACAACCAAACTACCAGTTCTGGAAGACTTGGATTTTCTACATACAGATCTTGTTAGCTTTTCACAAAACTCGGGATCTTGTACCCCAGCTGCTTTCTGTCACTAAGCATAAATAACACTGACCTGTTCACACCTTCTACTCCAACTCTTAAAAAGAAACTGAAGCAAACCAAAATTACAGTCACAGTTCAAATCACAGAGCACAGATTTCCTAGAGCAACATACAGCTTATGAACTAGCGCACAGTGCCATTTCCAGAGAATACAATTAAAACATAACACAATTCTAGGTATTTCTGAAGCCTTTTATACTTATTTTTTTACTTTAAAATTTCTGATACTGTCCAGATATCCATTGCATATCTATATGCCATACCCTACCCCAGTTTCTTTATTCAGAATACCATTTCTTCTACCAGAAGGCATTTAAATTGCAGATCCAGATCTTCCTATTCATGATTTCTTCTCTGGAACCTTACATTGTTCTTTATTCTGCACCAGCTACCCTTCTTTTAAACTTATCTTCTCTCAGTCCAGAATCTTCTTGTCTTCCTTGACTTGTCCTTCCCTCACCTTCAAACCTACTCTGCCTCTAGATACTTGCTTTGTCATTGGACATTTATTTTTCTGTTTGGTAATTTTTCTGTCCCCAGAAGAACATGGAAGATGGGTTTCTTCATGACTCAGGTTCTCCAGCATGCTTACTGTGCAGCCAGAACATAGTCATGAAGGTTATTCACTTCTGCAGCACCTTACCATACAGATGTCAATCCAACCAGCCTCCTGGATGAACTACACATTGGCTAACTGTAGGAACCTGGTGTATCATCAAGTCTGGCAGATTTTCCCTGCTAGAAGACTGGGCTCCCAAATAACCTTCTCAGGGATGCACAATCCTATATAACACAAGCCTACAGCAAGGCTGGGACAATTAACAGTCACCCCTCTTTCCCAAATGATGCAAATCTCACAGTAGTTATTGTTTATGTAGCTTAGTGCATACGCTACACAGAAATCAAACAGGATACTTTTTCCCCCCCCTTCAAAAAGTGACTCTTTTTGCTGAAGTCATTACTGTCCTCTAATTAGGACAGATGAGACCTTTCAACTCCCACTCCCAACATTACAGTTAGAACATTGCAATAAATGTCAAACTAAGAACAAGGGTTTATTTTAGCTCACTGACTGCTGCTGTTCTATTCCTCAAGCAATCTCCTCAGACAGCTCCACAAGTAAATGGAAACAGCACTCTGACCTTGACAACTTGACCGAACATGAAATTGGGAGGAGGAGGAATGTCAACAAACACCTGTGCTGCACTAGGCTCAGCGCTGTGCAAGACATCCTCCTTCCTGTTCCAAGTTCTGTACATTGGGAGTTGTGCAGACAACTGCTCCCCCTCTCCCCAGCCCCCAATGTTTCAACAAGAGTTGCAGGCTGTGTTTATAATCCACACTGTAAAGATGCAAATAAATTGCTGCAACAAAAAGGAAAAGCAATGAGTTTCCTGTTAAGAGACATATTTAATATCAGAAGTTCGGAAAGCTAAACCTGGTAATAGCATTTTAAAGAGGCACTTTCACGTTAGTCACGTTTTTGAACATGCAAAGTCTAACATAGATTATTGGATCTGCTACTGCTAGTTGTGCTTCCACCAAAAAAATAAAAAAAGCAAGTTTATCACATGCTGGTGATTTCAATTATGCAGATTTCAATTTTACAGTTCAAATCTCTGGTTTATCTTATCTTTTCCTTTTCTCCCCAATCTGCAGCTTACAGGGGAAATAAACTTTTTGTCTCTGAACCAGAAAGCCACCAGAGCCAAGCATTAGCCAGTGACTTGATGCCAAAAGGATCTGAATTAGTACTGGAAAAGTCTTTGCAAAGGAAGCAGCAGCACAAGACTGATCCTAACCATGGCTCTGAGAATTCAGATTGCAAAATCTTTCTTGGAAGCCCACAAAAAAAATGGACAGATTAAGATTATCTGTCCTTTATGTTAGCAAACATTAAGAGCTTTAGTTTGTCTTTAAGACATGTACCAAAAAGCAATGTAAAAAAATAAGTCTAGACTGAGTGATTTCTTGCCTGTTTGTTGAGCAACTTGTTATAAAAATAAGATAGTGACTTGCAATTCAGTTTAATAAGCAGCTTCACTGTAGTTACAACTTTGCATATCCTACGGAAGGTAAAGGGCTACAGCTTCTACCATCAAGGATATACTACTGTCTGCCCATCAGAAATGAACTTATGTCCATAAACCACATTAAATAAAATGCATTAACAACGTGGTTCATGGAGCAAGCAATACACTAGAATAATGCTGTATACTATTGTTCACTGGTCCCTACTTCACAAAGACAGAAATATGGTAGCTTCATTCTTTTCGCCTTTTCCTCAGTGTGAGCATCAAGATTGACATTTATAAATATCAAGCCATGCTAGACTGTTTCAGAAACAACACCCATAGCTCAGAAGATATCCCCTTCAAATCTACAGTTGAGAAGTACCCATTTACAGCATCAGCATATTTATGGTAGGTAATCCTTAAAAAAAAAAATTTTTTTTTTAACAAAGTGCAAAGAAGCACACTTGCTGAAAGCAAGGATATAAAATACAATTTTAATGGGCAACTGTCACTGACTACTCTTGCTGACTATGGAGATATGGCTCCCAGTACTCATTAGTGTCCTGCCAGATAATTAAACGGATTACTCAAAAAAAACTGTTGACAATTAATCACTCATAAGACTACTATTTTAATAAACAGGTTTCTGGCTCCATTAGCTGATTTATTGAGTTCCTTTCAAATAATCAGTTCAGTCCAGCTGTTTGTGCAAAGTTACTGGTCAACATAAAGCTTACACAAAAACTGCCAGTCAGCAGGAGAATAAGTTTGTAACACTCGCCACAATTATCTACAGGGACAAGTATTCTCAACACTTCAATGGCTTTCCAGAGTCCATATTCATTATTACTGGGTACTACTGCTTTGACAGAAGTATCTTTTTGTCACCCCATCAACCCTACTTGATGTTATTATAGTTCAAGTTACATTTGTGCTTTTAGTAACTCCAACTATCAAAACAGTATTATTTATCTTGGGCTCCACCTGCCGGCCTCAAAAAAAGCATAAGTGTTTATAGGTCCTATATAGGTCCCATTTTTTTTTTTTTAATTCAGACAGAAGTGTTTAAGCCAGCTAAACCAGAGCTACCTCTTAAAATAGCAGCAATACTTAATTGGCAAAGGAAGCAACCAATGTATTTTGGTATCTTCTTCTATCAAAGCTGACATTGCATTTGCAACACCTGTTGTGGTTTTATACCCAGGCTGGATGTTAGCCTTAAAATTCTTAAATAAAAACATATTGTAAGTCAGACTCAAATTTGGATATTCTGAAATTTAAGACAATTAACAAACATTAAGAGGAGAGAAAAACTGAAAAGGGGCTGTCATAGGCATGATAGGCACATAAACATTTAATCAAAAAGTCTTTATACAGGTGTCATTCTTTCAAGCTCATATTCACATAAAAGAGGGTGCTGCAACTATGGGTATGAGAGGAGCATATTGCACAGAGCTGCCATTACAAAGCAGATGGGCTCAACTCAGCCTTCTCGTCATTCAGTGATAGTCTGCCACAGCTCAAGGGGAGAAGATGAAGATTAGGTCAGCACTGGCTTCCACACTTGCAACTTAATCCTATAGCAAGTCCAAAGCTTGATCAAAAGCTGACTTTCTAGCTCCATTTCAGCAGAAAATGTGTCTTCAGAACTATTCTTAGAGGTGCAGGAGGCAGCTTAGTTTAAAAAAAAAAAAAAAAAAGAAATTAAAATAAAAAATGGTAAGTTGTAGCACAACACATGCCTTCTGGTTTTCTTTTTTGAAGACAATACAAGCCAGAATATACATACTGTGCAACCTGACAAGGTCTGCAGAATGGGGGGAAAAAACCTCCACTCTAAGGCGGGACAGTGAAGACTTACTGCTCTCTGGATAATGAGCTTTTATAAAATCTAGTTGGATTATTCCCAGTCATCAAGACAACAGTTACCAAGGATTAAATGACAGCAACAATCTCCTATTTCTGTAATATGTTTCTAGTTTGGTAATTTACACCAAATACACACAAACCAGCTTGACAAGAATTACAAACATCATGTAATTAAGCGTTCTGCTCCAAACAGCACTGCTGATTCGGAAATGACATTAAAGTAACTAACATTCTTATTCTGTGCTACTGTACTCTGCTAGACAGTACAGTGTGTTGTTTTGCTCATTTTAACGATCTGTTAAAAGCCTGAGTGGATACATGCCAGCATAAGGTAGCATTTAGAGGGACTATCGAGAGACCAAAGCATGATAGATTGTGTATGTTCTTTTCATAGGGTTCTACCATCATTTGGTTGATTAGAAGCAATCAGTTCACAATTTGGCATAAAACCATTTTACCCTTAAGAACTCCCAGTAGCAGCCTTTGAAAAATGAAGCCATTTGTTATGTATTTTGTTTTCACAAATGAAGCATCATAAATAACATCTGTCAGTTCCCACAGTGATCTCAATTGCTTCTCAAATGATCCAAAACTGTTGTTTAGGTGCCATCTAAGAGACAGCTAAAGATCATCAGTCACTGGATTCTGATAGTTTTATGTACCACAACAATAACTCGTGGTCAGCAGTCTAAAACTATTTTACTGCTTCTTTTTAATTTTTCCAAAGGAAACTGAGCACTACACTCCTCAAATGCCCATAAAAGAATAAAATTGGATGCATTTTCTTTCAATAGTGGAATGATTTTTTTTTTATATATATATATAAACTGAACTTGAAAATCATGGAAAATAAGAGATGCTTGATTCGTTTTTAAAAGTAATCTACTTTTTTTTTTCTCCACTTAAAAGCATCTCGCAGTTGTATTTCTTAAAGCCTTTTAGTGGCTTGCTTTTGCACTTCCCTCGTGTAGCACGTGCTCCTGCGTAGTAATACTAATCATTAAAGATAAAGATGAGGTGGAATAGATGGATCCACAATCTGATGCCTTTCAGGCTGCTCTGTATAGACAATTAGTAACTAACCTAGGATTTGTAACCCTACCAAGGCAAAGGGTCAGTCTTCACTGCAAGAGACAGCAATGCAAGATAGAACACTTATGAAAACACAGAAAGTAACATAAGGTGCATGCTGTTCCCAAGTTTAACGAGTTAATTTTATTTTCAGCTCCTCAATTTCTCTCTCTGGCATCTTACTAGATTACATCCACTGTACAGCTCCCAAGAGAAAAAAAAAGGCCAGTAAACATCACATTTCACCACACTGTATTTTAAAAAACATTTGCCAGGCATGGAATAAGACAGCCTTTCCCCTAGTTTCTCAAGAGTGCTAGCTTCTCCTCTGCCACAGATCTGCAGACCCAGAGTCTTTTGCTAGACTTCTTCCTCTTTTTAGGCAAAGACTGTTATTTTTAGCTTTCACAATTCTTAGGTTTTCTTCAGTGAGGAACCAGTTAGGAATCCTGTTTTGGGGAAAGAAAATCTGTTTTCCACTTCTTATTCATAGGAAGTATATGTTACAAGTAACTGGAAGAAACACTTAGTGGAAGATTCATATATACTTGCTGTGTTCTTACGCGCTTCCCTAGAGATGTTCCTCTAGATGCTCCCAGAGTAATACCAGTCTATATGGACCTTTGACCTGACCCAGTATGGCTGGTCTTATATTCCTACGCTTAACTTACTGGGACAGAAGGGCTGCAATCAACACTTATGTAAGTGTGTTTTCACTCCCACTCTTCCCACCTCAGCTACAATAACTCTGCACTTACTACCTACCCTGAACAAAACTTAGAGGGGCCATGGGGTGATAGGCAGCCTACAAACTTGCAAGGAAGGGACCAAGAGAAAAACACAAACCCACAGCAGTTAAGCAGACAAAAGAAGTCCTGCAAGTTATCCTTATGTAAGAAAAAAACACATTCATTTCTTTCAAAATAGCAGATACAAAATGAACATTGCAACACAAGAAGAGCTTCAAAGCTTTTTGCTTTGAGTTCAAATAATCTTTCTAGGAGACATAAGGCAAGGACAACAGAATTTTGTTAGTTCTGCTGTTAACAAAGTTATTTATTTAATTGTAATTTTAATATGCTCTTTAAAAAAGCATCCCCATAAAAGTAATTTGGCTGATCATTATCAGCATTCAGCAGGTTCACTTAGAATTGCTCTCACAAGAGCAACACCACTGTCTAGGCCTACCTACTTTACTGCAGGTATGTTATATGTCTGGTTGTGTCCACTTTCAAGAATATAGTTGCTATGATGGTAAACATCCTATTACTGAGTCTGGAACAAGTGTAAGTAGTTAACAAGAGAGGTGCATAACTGCACTGAAGCATTGCCAAACATACCAAAACAATTACTGTGAAAAATACCAGCCCACCCTTCAGCCACTTCATTTAAAATATTAACTAATTACAATGAAAATAGATAGCAAGTTGGCTTCAGTTAGAGCCGAGATACTTGAATCACTGTATAGCCAGGATCAATTCGGTCAAACTGCTCCTCAGAACTGTGGAAAGTCTGAAAACAACTCAACTAAAAAAATTATCGAATTCAACTTAAAAAAAAATAAATCAAGTTTCTGTATATTTTGACTTCTAAAACCAGTACAATACACAGCGGAGAGTGAGCTAGTAATCAAGTGCACTTCAGAGCAGCATGTGCCCTGTTGACCTCATGTAATCACAAAAGAAATCTCTCAACCCCCCCCAGTGTTTTCAATACCTACAAACTGAAACATCAGTAGTTTTCAGTGCCTTTCTGTGACTATTTCTTGACAAACCGCCATCAAAGGGTCACCATACGTTAAAAAAATTACTTTATCAAACTGTTGCATGCGACACAAGCACCAACCAGCCGCCACCAGCGCAAGAACGATATGCCATCACACAACCAAAGAACAAGCGTTGGTTGACACTTTAGAACAGCCCCGTAGCTGCCATCGGATAAATTTAGGACAAGAAGTTTCTTCAGCGAGAGGCGCTCAGGACCTTCCCGCCACTCGCTGTGAGGGGAGGCGGTCACCGCTGCCGCGGAGCGCCGGGGCCCTGGCGCTCGGCCGGGAGGGGCCCGCCGCCCCCTGAAGCGCACACAGCCCCCCACCCCTCAAACCAGGAGCCCGTTAGCTCCCAGCCAGGCTGCGCCGGGGGCTGGGGCTCCCCACTCCTGACAGGTGAAGCGACTCAAAGCCATTTCTGAGGCTGGCCCCCGCCCTTCCCACCCAAGCGCGAACCGGGAGGGGCGCCGGCCCGAGGTGACTCCGCCAGGACCGAGCGGGAGAAGAAGGGGTCCGAGGGGTCCGGGCTGTCCGACCCCCCCAGCCCCCTCCGAGGGAAGAGCTCCGCACTCACCCAGCGCGGACACCAGCCCGTCCCCACCGCACCGCTTCCGCGAGAGCAGCCAGTTCAAAACAACGCCCGCCCTTATTGGCTGCGAGCTCCCCGCCCTCCGGCGCGCTATTGGGAGACGGATCCCCAGCCTCTTCTCCTCAAGCTGTCATTGGCTGGCTCGCACACAGGTGCCCGGTGGGCACCGCCCCCTCCCAGTCCCGTCGTCCCCGCCCCGGGCGTCATGAGAGGAGCCGTGGCCTCCTGCTCCTCGCCCGGCCCTGCGGCTTGAGGAGGACTCTGGCCGTGGGGTGTTTCGAGAGGAGGCGGTACAGGGTGCTCGAGGCACGTCACCTTCAACACAGCCCGGTACCCACGTCCGCCATAGCGCATTGAAGAAGTCATCTGTGGTATTGCGTGGTACATGGGCTGCTTCTTGGCCGCCTCAGCCTGTTTCCAGTATATTTTGTTTCAAGGTATGAAATAATAACGTCAAAGGCCTGATGTGAGCTTCAAAGGGCTCGTAACTCTGAGGACTGATACCCCCAGGACCGGGTTGCTGACAGTCTCAGTGAGTTTGGATGTAACTACTTACCCACTTCCAGAATGAGGTCACTGTGTGGGACACATGTTAACGTGACTACCTTCAGGGGAGACTCCGCTGACAGAAAGACCCCAAAGTCATTGAGCCCTGAGCTTGCAATGGTATAAATTCAGGCCAGGACAGCTTTCCTGAGGATTGAGGAAAACACAAGTGACAAAGTCAAATTTGCTTTCAGCTATTAAGCACAGCATGATCAGAACTGATAATTAAACCTTTAGTAATTTTACTTAGATCTGCAGGTTTAGGCTGGGATTGGATCTGTGCCACCTTTTTGTCCTTTCATACCGAAATACTAACTTGTGGGTTTTTCAAATAAGATTTAAAACTTTATTTCTGATTTTTTTCACAGGTGGCAATAGAGGGTTTCAGTGGAGCCTGTAAATTAAAAATGTTTTATGGTGAAGCCTCTAAGGGGAGACCACAAAAGCTTTGACTGCTCTTCTAGGTTCTAACACTGATAAACACAGTACACATAAGATACAGAACACTAATGAAAAGAACTCCCAGGGGTATATGAGTGTGTAATGTGGCTTGCGAGGCAAAACCTTTCATCCTGGATGCAGAAAACCTGAAGTCAATTGTTAGCTTTACCACTGGTCTGGCATATGACATTGAGCAAGTTCATCTCAATACTTTCTTTCTCCATCAACAACAACGGGGTGATAGCATTGACCTTTGCAAGGTCTTTTGAGATCTACTGATGAAAACTGCTGGGTGAGTATATTATCACCGTTATTTGTACTATTGCTTTTGAAACACAATAATAGATTGTAGTTATTACCTACATATATCAACCTTGATACATATAAACCTAAAATATATTTATGTTTTCAGGTATAGAGTTATTTAAAACAGTTATCTGATTAATAAGTAGACAAATTATACAAATCTCTTCATCTCCATTACGTTAAAATTGGTAAAATGCAAGCACATTAAATATAATTTGTTCTTTGCTGTCACTCTGTTTCTCAAAGTATAGACTCATCACTGTGACCAAAGATTATTTAGCTTCTATGCTTGATGCCCATTAAAAATCTTCAGATGATAGGTCTGCATACCTTCAGCAGGACCTAACGTCCGTGGGAAGAAGAAAAGGAAAACTGTCCATAGGCCTAAAACTTAATGGTGTTAGTTTTTACTAATTTTTAATTTTTTCATTCTTTTTAATACGTATGGGAAGTTAGAATAACTTCAGAGTAATTTAAAAAATATTTTTTAGGAGGCTTCACAAAAACATCCGCTCCAAGGATTCGTGAATACTGGATTTGGTGGCCATTCAGACTCTTCCTCCTATTTCTTGTGTCTACCTTTTGTTCTGCCTATACCAGCTCAGTTATTGTTGTCCCTTTTAGACCCTGCCCTAAGAGATCTGTGCATAGCTCCCATTGTTTTTCAAACTCGAATAGTCTGATCTCAAGTAGGCAGTGATTCTGTATCCACTTTAAGTATCTTTAACGAAGAGAGTGGTACTGGCTGTCAGCGCAGAACCTCTATCGGAGAAAGCTAAAACCCAAGCAGCTTAGTGAAAAACTCGTAGAATTATTCTCCTGAGTTAGTCTGAAAAACTAAAAGAGAAATAGTCCTGACATTTATTTAAAAACTTTGTTCTATCTTTTAAGTGCTGGAATGCGTGTTGTTTGGAATGCATAAAGCACACCTTGAATGGATTAAATATCTTTTCCCTGAGAGCTCTCAAAAAGTAGTTGCTAAAGAGGAGACATCAGTGATGCAGAGAGAGTCTTCCAGAGATCGGTTCTTGCTCTGATCCTATTTGATATCTCTATCAATTGTCTAGATGATGTAAGATCTTTACTAGTAAAATCTGTAGCTTAGTAGACTATCAGTGGATAATTCACATGACTGATTAGTTATAAAATCATCTGATGTGCCCAATTAAAACATCCCAGTCCAATAAAATGCATTTTTTAATGTCAGAAAATGTTAGCAAACACATCTGGAAATAAAGAATGCAGGGATGGAGGCTAGCTTGGCAAAAAGTACTTCAGAAAAGAATTTAGCTGTTACTATCTATAAAGGTTTCAACATGACCTCTCAGGGTAATATGGTGGTAAACTGGACTAATGTAATCCTAGAATGTATAAAATACAGAATATATAGGGGAGACAGGGGAGCGATACTGCCTTTGTCCACAGCACTAGTTACACTGGAACACTGCACCATTTCTGGCACCCACGGTTAGGGAGGAGGGGAAAAACACTAGGAATAATGCAGAGGAACGTAAAAATGATGAAGGGGATAGATAACAAGATATAAATAGGGGTGTAAGAAGCTCAACCTATTCAGCTAGTCAAAGAGAAGGCTGAGAGGTGACTCGATGGCAGCACACAAGACCACTGCAAACGGCAAAAAGGTCAAGTTAGACAAATCCACAGGGAACACGTGCCAGCATTACCTGGCTGCATTGCACCTGACGAGCCCTCTGTCACAGCACGCGTTTCAGACATTAGTTGGGCCCGGAATCTCCCCGTCTACAGCTGTGAAAAGTACGACTGAGCCTCCCCAGGAGCAGAAAGCCTTTAGCCGTACTGCAGGTCGGTGGGCTTAGCGCTGCAGGCCGCGTAGCGCGGTTTCGCCGTACCCATCCAGTGAGGTGACATAATGGTCGCTGCTGCTGCTGCTGCTGCTCCTGCCGAAAGCACATCGTCAGCGCTCCGCTCCCGCCCCGCTCTCTGCCGTGCGGGCAGCCCCGTCCCCGCTCTCGCAGCGGGAGCCACCTCTCGCCGGGCTGCGGCGGCTCCTCCCGCCG
>NW_010973238.1:1542147-1678399 GCF_000737465.1 Haliaeetus leucocephalus | reverse complement strand
CCCCGCGCTCCCGCCGAGGGACCGGGCCGCCCCGCTCGGACGGACAGTCCCGCCGGCCAATGGCGAGCGGAGCGGCCAGACCGTGAGCGGCGCGGGGCGGAAACGCGCCAATGAGGTTTTGGTTGCTGGGCTCGATCGGCAGAGGAACTACCCAATAGGAAAATTCGCGGCGCGGGAGCAGCGCGCTGGTTTGCGTGCCCGCCGCAGGCAGGCAGCGCGAGGCAGGGGTCGCGGCGGGACCGCCGGCGGGTGTGGGTCGTGGCCTCGCTGCCCTCCCCGGCCCGCCGGCCGCTGTGGCGATGGCGTGGGGGCAGAGGGGGGTGCCTCTTCCCTTTCGCTAGTACTTCCTCCCCCCCAGGTGTGAATGCTGAGGAACGATAACGCCCCGCTTAAAAAGAAAAAAAAAGAGTTGGAAAGAGGGTACTCACAGGGGCTGACTGGGAAATGGGTTCCCCCCCCTCCCGGCGGGCCTCTCCTGAGGGACGCTCGACCGGCGGTTATTTTCTGAAGCGTAGTTTCGGAAAGGGCACGCATTTTTCTGCGTTGCCCTTGGACCTTTTTTTTGGAGCGGCCTCGAGGGCCGTCGGGAGGACCGCGCTCCTCCGGCGGCGGCGGGCGGCCGAGCTGGGCTGAGGGAGCGGGGACCCGGAGGGCCTGAGGGCAGCGGGTGTATGTGCTTTGTAGAGAGGAGGAATCCCCCGCGTGCTTTAAAAACGCAGCCAAAAATCTTGGTAGAAAAGGTAAATGCAAGAAAAGGGTTAACGGTCGCTGCCACCTCCCCCTCCTCTCCGCCGGCTGGATAGAGATGGTCTTGGATACCCTTTGTAAATAGGAATGTGGAGGTGGGAGGGGAAAATCAGCCCGACTCCGTCCGCTGCGTTCGTCTCGGTGGGTAAGAAGGCGATAGAGAGGCTGGCGCAGCCCGGGTGCTCTCCCGGGAGAATGCGCGGGGGGACGGACGCGCCTTCCGCGGGCGCCGGGAACCCGCGGGGCTGCGCCGGGGTGGGGAGGGCGTGAGCGGCGGGCGGGGAGCACCGCGGAGGGGGCTCCTGCGCCCGGGGAACGGCGGGCGAGAGAGGAAGACGAGGGGCTTGGGTTGACATGCTGCCCAGCGGTTGCCGAGTATTTTATTGAAGAGTTGGTGGGGTTCTCCCCCCCCTTCTTTTTTTTTTTTTTTTTTTTTTTTTGGTATACCCGCCTCCTTGAAGCCAGCAGAAGCAAGGAAAATAAGCTGAGAACAGAGAAATAAGAGAAGACGGAGGAGATGGTGAGCATATCATTGGGTTGGGGGGAATGAATGAGGTTGCCGGGCTATTTTCTGTTGAGATGTTCTTGCAGGGTGTAGTGCGTTTGGGATAATTTTGCATTACGACTGCAGACTAGCCTTCTTTGTTTGCTAAAAATTGCTGTTTAACAGCGTTCATCAGTTTATTGTGAGATACGCAACGAGGAGTTGATATGTACGAATGGCTAAAATTACATACGCAAGCCACACACACAAGCAACCCCTAAACAAACCAACATTGTATTAATCCTGCAATATGATGGGCAGCTCTTGTCATGGAGGGAAGTCATTGCTCAGGTTATTTGTGGCATGCATAGATGAGTCTCTTTGTAGCAAAGACCAAACAAAACTAACCTATTTCTTCATAAACGTGAAATCTATTACAGATCTAAAAGCTAAAGTTAGGCAGTTTTTTTCCTCTTCGTTTCCCCTGCAGTATTGCTGTAGATGATTAAAATCTAATGTTTGCAAAACTTGACCAACTCTAAAATGTTCACTTCTAGCATGCAAATAGTAAAGATCGTCTTTCTCCCTTTCTTGCTCTCTCTCTCTTTTTTTTTTTTTTTTTTTAATGTAGGCACTTGTTTGTGTATGTGGAAGGGGGAATTCTTGTAACATGTACTTTGCTTTTTACAGTGTACTGTTGTGCCTTAGGTAGGTCACAATACAAAATGTGATTCTTCGTATGTTAAAAAAAAATCTCTAAGTAGATTTTTTTTATATATATATCAAGTGAAGACGTGTTTTATACTAAAAATATCTTAAACACTAGATAGAAGTTTGTGTGGAAAAACCCTGCAGTTTTGTATTAATGGGAATGCTTTATGGTAAAAATCATGACTCTAAATGACAGAATATTGACATTGGCTGATTGTATCTTCCTGTGGATGAAGTGCTGCAGTCTGTTTTAAGCACATTAGCTCTTTAAGCTTCCATAAATTTAAACATATTTTGTTTACAAAATTGTGCAGGACTGCATGGTGCAGTAGTAAAATCTGAAATTTAGTGGCTTTAGAAATGTTGCAAGGCACTGCAACAGAGAAAAATTGCAGCTTCATATTAAATCTGCTGTGGACAAAAAAGGTTTGTTATAATAAAGTAATACAGGATATACATGGTGACTAACTGAAAAGGCTGGATAGTTTGGAGTTTCTACAGAAAAATAAGTTGTGAACTATGCTGTGATCTTCATCATGCAAGATACTTGGATGGATGGCTGTTAAATTTATTTTAAGCAACAACTCTGTAAATGCTTGTCTGAAATATTTAAATTATATGCCCCATTAGGCAAATGGGTTTATCTTCCCATTGCTTGGCTAAAGGAATGTATTAAGAGGGCAAGGTTTAGAAGAACAATACAGTTTGACTGCATAGTTTCACTGCATAGTTCATCCTCATGTATTGTTCAGAGATGCATAGAATATATTTTATTTGACATTGGTGATCTTTATAAAGTTGACTTTGCTGATTTTATTTTTATGCCATAGTTGCTGTCAACATAAATAACTGAATTTCAATTAATATAACCATAGATTTGACCTACTATTAAGCTAGAATGTATGAAAAAATAGTTCCCTTCTTTGATGTTCATCTATTCATTCAAAATCTCTGCAGTGGATTTCAGTCACAGCAATTCTTTAATATTGGAAGAACTGGTGAGAGTTACAAATAGAGAGATTCCCGTTATATTGAGTTAGGACACTGCACTAGAAATGGCAAAATTCCTGCCTTTTGCTTATACTTCAGATTTTGTACAGACTGCAGTTCGGAGAAGATATCTTATCCTGAAGACCATCTGCATGCATATTACAGTTATATAAAACTAAGCTTCTGTATTTGATTTTATGTAATGCAACACATTATTTTTGCAGTGCTTTTGGTGGATCTTGGTTAGTGTCAGAATTGATACACTGTGAGGAAAACCTGTTAGAATTCTTGTGCTACCAGGTTTATAATTTGTTGCTCTTAATATTTTATTGTGCGAGTATAAATCATTGACACAGACATTGTAAACAAATGCTGTAGCAGCTAAGTGTGAGATTACGTTTAGCTTATGTCTTTACAGTTTAACCACAGTATGACAGTATCTTGTCTAGTGTGAGTGCATTCTATTCCTAACAGCCATCACAGTAATCTTCAAACCAGAAAGGTTAGGTCAAATTTTTTACTTTATTGCCTGTCTCTACAGAAGAAGGAGGAAAAAGGCCAACTCTAGGGTTACTCCAATATTGATAGGGAAAGAATTTATCAGATGTGTTGTGTGCAGTTACCTTATTCAGACTTCATGTGAGTCGCCTGGAAATTAGCATTGAGATTTCTGTTAAGATTAAAATCCATGTACTTTTTAGAAAAAGCGTTCTTTCCATAATGCAAAACATTTAGACTATACATGTAACTTGGCAAACATATTTTCTTCAGAAAAGGGCATTAGCAATATCATGGGTTTAAGCATTCAAATAAGAACAAGAAGATCTTGAAGTATTCTCTTAAATTCCAGGTAGGATGTGGTCTACATGTGTGCTGAAGCAAGAAGGTTAGCCACCTATCTCAACATCTGAAAAAAGTAGCAACCATCTTACGTAATGAAATGTTTTTCTTATTTCCCTCAGCTAACTTGTGTAAAACAAAGCCAAACCCCAAAAACTGTGGTGCAAGTTTTTTGTTTCTTGTTTGTCCTTTTTGCTCCTACCTTTCCATATCACAAGCCATGCAAAACAAGCTGTAAAGCTACTTCTGCTTCTATGTGCTGAGGTTCTAGAGGTCTAGATCTTCTGCATTAGCATAGGTCACATTCATTTTGAATAGTATGTAAGACAAATAACTAATTCTAGTGAATCTCATTCCTTTGATGTGTCTGCTTTTCTCCAACATTGTAAGAACAGGCAGCTCAATTTAGTAATACCCAATCTTTTGAAAGGCTGGCAGTAACCCTCTGGCAGTCAACCCTCTAGCAGTCCCATTTTCAGGAAGTAGCATTTTTGGTGTGTGGTGTGTAAATGGCTAATCATTTAATAGTAAGTGGACAGCATCTATTATTCATCATTAATTTATACACACTACATCAAACAAAATATCATTTTAGAGTCCTGATGAGACTCATTGATTGCCACTGTGTTTCAGGATAGTTTCACATTTTGACCCACCAAAATACATGCTTTTCCTGGAACATCAGGTAATCTTGTGGACAAAAAAATGTACAAGAGACCCAGTAGGAATGCATATATGGGTGGCATTTTAAATTTTTTTTAATCTTTTGTAGAGAACACTTCAACTTAGTTAATGAAGCTCAAATCTTGTCACTACTCATTCCTACAAAGAACATAACTGAATATATTTTCTTACAATAGCTGTCATTACTGGGAGCATACCACTATTGAAACAAATGGCCTCTTCCTGAAAATAATGAATCTTAACTAAGTAAGGCACCATTATGCCCCTGAAATGACTGACTTCATTGAATTTTTTAACTGATTATTTTATCAAATTCTGTAAAAGTTGATACTGTGTTTATACCCTCATATTTTCCTATATAGTTATATTTTTGTTGTCCAATCTAGATAAAATTGAAGGAAATGTCACTGGTTCCAAGTAAGAGCCATCTAAAGTTGGTTCTAAGAGGGTGGCAACAATGAAGTCAAGGGATCTGCTTAATCATATCTTTCAAAATCAGGCCTTCTGAGGAGTTAATGTAGAAAAACAAAATCAGTGGATACTTCTGTAGATATCTAAATCTGTGTTTTCTCAAGTGTAGACTATTTGCACAAGATAGAAAATGTTTGTTAGCAATAGTACACTGAGGAAAGAACCTGTGAGCCTGAGTATGTCTGTTCTGCATCTCTCCAAATACCTCCTTGTGAAGGATCTCTTGGTCTGATTCTGCTAGTCTTAGTCCTCTGTAATCAGCTGATATTAATTACCATGAGACAAGTTGAGAGATTTTGAATATGGAGTATATTTAGAAAGAGCAAAATTGTAGTATTTAGATCACAGATTCCAGGCTGAGCAGCCCAAGACCATAATTTTCATCCAACGCTTGTCTAATGGTGATACTGCTGGTGGCAAGTGCTAAGATCTATTAAGAACACCTGGGCAGCATTGTGCTTCTCTGCTTCACTTTCCTGTTTATATTACACTGTGAAGACTTTTCTGTTTCTGAACTATATGCAGTATGCTTTATCTCTACAGATAGGACAGCTTGCTTAGACAGTTTAGGATCTTTGTTCCATAAGGTCCTTGACTGCAGTGTCAAAATCTTCTGTGCATGCTTCAGTTGATGTTGTTTATAATCATGGTTTTCCTGCATCTCGGAGAACATGTGGTTTGTTTCAGAAGCTGCAACAAGGTTTTCGTGAGCTACTGTGCAGATATATGCCAGTTCACCACTAATCTGTTAGCTTATGATTTGTAGGTCAGGGAGAAATTGAGATTTTGCTATCTAAACAGTATCATCTCTTTGCTGCTTCAGTGCTTACATGACATCTCAAGTTGGCTGAAGATTAAAAGGACACTGTCAAGGTATCTTTCACAATTTCATTTTTATTATTTATTTTGTTTGCCTTATTATTGCTGTCATAAGCCATTGGAAGCTTGAATTCTAGTGCCTTGCCAACAGGCCTTTATCCTCCAGAACAGTTACTGTTTAGCTGCTTATGGTTTATTTAGGAGTTGTGAAGCATTTACTGTCTTCTGAAATACATTACTGAAGAGTTACAGCTTAAACATTGCAAGCAAGTGAGAGGGAAGAACTGAGTAAATCAGTTTGGGCCCAGTCCTGACACTGTGTAGTTATGGTAAACTCAAAATATTTCTTCTTTTCCTTATTTCTTTCAGAATTTAAAAATTTGGGAGTGTAGAATTAGGCATCAGTGCTTCCTTTGTACAGCCATCCTTGAGGGTGGACTTTCCAGGGGATTGATATCAAGACCTGCATTCTTAGTTGGATATACTTTGAATTATCTAATGAAATAATCCCTATAAGAATTCTTACAGGTGCAGTGATATTGTCTGACTTTGAGGTGCTGAGCAGTAGCTTCATTTGGAGTATTGGACAGAAAAAAATACCTTTATAGGATCTGGGCTTTGTATCAGATATGCCTTTTTTTCTTTTCTAAGCTTAATGTTTTGGGGTTTTTTTTCCCCTCTTATTTCTGCTGTCATAGAAGCAATGATCATGGGGGTTTTTTTATACAGAAAAATGCTACCTTAACTTGTTGCTGCAAGAAGGTCTTTTCTTAGTTGATCTACATTCGTTGTAATGTAAAGTTAGTGAAACTAGAGCTATTGTTTCCAGTAATTTAATTGCCTGTTCTTCAGCTGGTCTGGCGGTCTAATTTCTACCCATGAGTTGGAAACATATCAGCACAATTTCTCCATGGGACCTTCTCATTACAGTAAACATTCTCTATTTAATTTGGGTTATGTAGTGATAAAATTTTAAGTAACTGCTATTCAGAATAGTGACAGAAGTGATTGCATAGACTTTTACTGGATTATTCCTATGACTAAGAAACTGTATTGCCAGGTTTAACTAACCAACAGTGTCCACATCTACTGGATTCACAGCTTGATGAGAGCTGAATGTATGTAGTGATATTGGGTAGACTTATTTTTGCAGGTTTTAAATGAAAAAATAATAATCTTTTTGACAGTATGCAGAGTAACAGAGGTTACAGAGATTCCCCAGAGGAAAGTGAATTGCAGAATGACTTCAAATGCAGTTCATAAAGCATGGACTATCTTGGGGAAGGAGAATCTGAGTTGTGACACGTCAGGCATGTCAATTAGATGCCTGAGTTAGAAAGGGCACCCACTTCTGGCTGCAAATAAAAACAGTGGATAGAGACAGACAGACTTCTCTGGAGGTTGATTTAGATTATGAATTTGAATCAAGTGTTTTCACTAGCACATTGAAGGAGCCTCTCTCTCTGCTGACTAGCAAGTATGGATAGTATATGGAGACTAGCTTCCTAAATTAAGCATGTATGTCTGGTGCTGAAAGTGAGACAGCATGAATATTATTCCTGTTATGTCTACATCAAAACTTTTAAGAACTTTCAGATGTTGTGTATTTTAATTGCTCATTGATGGGTTGAATCACTCATAGCTGTGTAGTAGAATCCATAAGCTTGCTACTGCAAGAGTTTCTGTTTTGCTATTCCTGAGAAAGAGAGAGAAGCCTTAGACAAGTGCATATGGAGAGAAAGGCGGGCATGAGCATGACTTAGTGTTATATTGGGGCTTGTCAAGGATTATCCCTCTAGTAATAACAGGAGATACGTAGGAAAACAGTGTTCCTTTAAAATGGTGTGGTTTGTTTCTTTTTTTTTAAGCAGTGCTTCTCTAGAATGTGTACAGAACACTGTAATTATTGGTGTAGACATTTTTAACAATATTCTGCTCTTTCCTTTAACAAAATGTTAGGATTATGTATCAATCTTCTACAGTAGGTTAAAATGGCATAAAGATCAGATGGCTGGAAGTAGGAAGTCTTTTGTCTCATGTCTGGACCTGTTTCTCCATTTTGATAGGCCAGTGACAATGAGTATTCTTTTGCTATGTGTCTACTTTGAAGTATTTAAAAGAAGAATGCTTATATATGCTAACATTAATAAAGTGTTTCATACAATTGTGGTAATAACATTGTCTATATTTAACTTTTCAATACTTCACAAATCTTTGGCTTATGGTTAGTATTCTGCTGTTGTATATTGCTGTCAAGTTTTGATTTAGAAATGAACTCTATGTAAAAAAGTGAAATAATCTAACGTTCCTTCTAAATTCTAATCTGATGCAAGGAAGCGTCAGTCATATTGATCAGTAAAATGACAATAACCATCCATAAAACTTTGATTCAGTTTTGCATAACAGTAAGTGTATCCTAATAATGGTCCCAAGGTATTGCAAGCATAGTTTTATTGTATGCAGTAGCTATAAATTTAAGAGTTTTCCAGTATGTTTAAGACATAATCTCTTCTGCCTGAATAAATATCACATTTAACTTATTTTATCAATGTAATGTCAAGTGAAATCTCAAACATGAATCCTAATTTAAACTGGCAGTGTTCTGCTTCTTTGCACCACAGGCTGGGTCATGCCATGCTGGTATAACTTCTCCACGTATTTTTAGAGTGGTTCTTCTTTAATTCAGTGTGACAGTACAAGTAGTGAGTTATTGACAGCAGCTAAAGTGAGACCATTATGACTGTAATCAATAATACACCTGCATAGAATAACAACTGCTACTAGGGACACATTTTGTATTGAATCAGAAATTTATGCTTTCTCCACTATACCCAGTCTGCTACTTCCATAATTTATGTAATAAAATCTCTACTTTAGAGAAGCTGTTACTAAGTTAAATACCAAGAAATTATGACATATCAAGATGTAAATTACATATTGAAGATTTTACTACAAGCAGAAACAACACTTGCTAAATTCCTGTGGGTTCTAATTCAGGACCAAGGCACTTCCTTACTGCAGCCTGAAAGATAATGGAAGTAAAAAAAATGTGTTCCCTCTCCTGAGGCAGTATTTTAGAGGTGGAGGGTAAGACGCTGTTTTTAATGTGATTTGGTGATGGAAGCTTGTTCAATTGTGTAATCCATAAGTTTGAAACCTTAGTAGACTTTATCAGTAACAGTAGCCCTTATTACACTTCTGTCCTTAAACTGGAATGTAATTTTCTCTTAATACTGATACATCTCCTTATGGGTCCCTTACAACTTGAGATATTCTATGATTCCATAATCTTTCTGTGTCTCTCTCTCAAAGATTTACTTTTCCAAGTCTAAAGTCAGTGAAATTGATCAGAAGGTATAGATTATGTTGAAGAATTTGGGAATACCAGTGTTCCTTGAAAGTAATACCTAGCTTCCTGGAGATATCTGTATATTCCCTTACTTGCTAACTCTCTGTTTTGTTGATCAGATGATTAGCCATGAGTCCAATGGAAAATTACTGTGTATTTATACTGCATAGAACAAAATCTCTTGGTGGTTTTTAAGCATGATAAGAAAACCTAAACCATGTGTCACAAATAATCTTGGCCTATGAAGCCTGTATGAAGCTTTGAATTCAGTTGTTCGTACAGATTCTTGTACGCTTTATTAATTCTTGATTTGAATGTCAAACAGAAAACTCAAATTTGCAAGTGTTGCACGCACTGGCTTTCTAGATATACAGCCTTCTGTTTTTGATGGTGTTACCATCTTTATATCCAAATATACCTACAATTTGTCAACAGGAGTAATCTCAGTGTAGTCCAGAGAAATACAGATGTCTTCAAATTTACTGTGCTTCAGGTTATTAAATAAAATCCTAGTTCTTGGTTAACTTCTAGGTCTTATTTGTTGCCTGTCTTCTGTTTAGTGGTATTATACCAAACTCTTATCTGGTCTTTGAACAATTACAGTATAAAAGGACTGATTTGTTCTTCAAGTGTTAAAGACTCAGTACTAAGAATCTCAGCATCAGGCCTGTTCAGTGAAACCCTTCCATACCAAGCTTAGATGAAATAAAATTCAAGTAGGATATTATATTCTTTTTTATGTAATAGTATATTACATGTTGTTTTGTTGTTTAATTCTGAGATAGAACTCCCAAAGTATGGCAAATAAAAATCCAGACAGAATGGATTTCCCCAGACAATTTTCTTAGTGGGTTAACTCATGTATAGTACCTAGTTCTTGAGAACGTGTTTTGTGCTGGTATTTTGCCCTATACAAAATGAGGATATTTTCTTGGAAGAATATTTGCTACGTTATCTTTTTTACCAGTGTTTCATGATGGTACGTTCCTGTAGGTAACAAACAGAGTCTTCAGCTTTTACAGAGTACTTACTGTGTTTATGGTGGGGTTTCTGAATCCCAATCCATGCTAATCTATCTGCTCAAGGAAATAACCACCTCATTTCATTTATGACACCACAAACTGCTTTTCACTGTTTTGAAGCAGAGAAGCAGTATGATAACTCTGAATTTCAGGAACTTTAGTTTTTAAGGGACTGAAGAACTAATATTAAACAGAACTGTATTAGCTCTCCAGTAACATCTAATGTAGCCTGTCTAATTATATACAGGCCAGTAACAAAATTCTTGTTTTGTATTGTTACTAGTGGTTTTTAAATTGAAAATTAACATAAACTCTAAATATTAATAATTATATAATGGTTAATCTTTTCAAAATGCTGGGCAAGTATTTGCATTTAAATGATCAGGAGATAATACAGGGTTCTGTTTTCCAAGGGATTTTTCCTTCCTGATTGTTTGAACACACTCTCTTCTCAATGCAAAATTTTTATTTTTCTGGACAGTTATCATTGTACTTTTTCTAAGCCTTATTGAGGGGACGGAAAATTTTCTAAGGAATTTCTTAAGCTGTTGGACCTTCTGCTAATAAGTAGCAGAGATCTGATGAGGTTTGCAGCCTGGCTTGCTCAGATTTCCTTTGAAGGAAGATCAGTGGTGATTGAATCCTGAGTAAAGGGAATATGTGACAACCTCTCTGTGATTTATAAATAAGTTGATACCTTGGCTGAGACTTTTAGTGATCCCTTCGGAATTTAGGTCCAAATTCCTAAAGGGATTTAGGCACCCAGTGCCTGTTAAATTCCATTATATTTCTTTACACTATTGTCACTGAAACCAAGGGAGTTAGGTTTAGGAATACTTCCGAAGGTTTGGATTGCAGGTATAAACTTCCTTTGACTTGTTTCTTTTAAGTTTGTGTGGCTGTTTCAGCTTTATTTTGGAATAAAGATAGATTAATTTGGTAAGATGTATTGACAGGTATGTTTAAAGGATTAAATTGTTGCAATTACTTTAAAAATGCACTTGCAGATCAATTTGAAGAAAAAAGTCAATTTCCTCAGACTACCAAACTAAGAGGAGCTTTTAGCATAAAACTTGATTTTTGATGTTGAAATATAAATGTGTATTTGTATACATTTTGATTTGTAAGACTGGAGGTCATACAGTAAGCAAAAGAATTCCGTGGCCTTTTTCACCATGCTTGTTCAAAACTGCCCACAGTTTAGAAGGCATTTAGTACATTCCCAAACCTGAGTAAAAAAAGTTGAGAGGTACTTACAACTGTGAAGAGCTTCAGAATACTAAGTTTCTATTTATACTATTGTAAACTGTGTAATTAAGTCCAATCTCAAGTTGAGATTGTATCATTCAGAGAATATTGAACATCCACACTTGCCTCAGGCTGTCTAGTGGACTATATTGCCCACAATTAAACAGATGAATGCACAAATAAGGATAGGCATCCTTCCAAACAGTTCTAGCTATATTTAGCAAATTCTTCTCATTTCCCTCTCTGTAGGAGGGTGGTGATGTTGCTAACCTTAACACTGGCCAACAGAACTGTGAGTGTCTTAAGCCCTGTCCTACAAGATGTTTCACTTTCCCATATTATTTTGACCTTGTATTCTCTCCTTTTTGGATTAAATGGTTTTATGTCCTGAATGAGAAATTTGCTTCACATTCTCCATCTGAATATAGAAGTAAGTAGAAGCCAGGTCTCTGTGCCACAAAGGAGTGGGAAGAACTTGAAAGGTTCACAGTTTAAATGTTTTGAAATTTATGAAAGGTATAACCAAGGCAGGGGGTCAATATGAAGAAATCTCTTTTTTGTGGAAACCAAAGCTATAGATTCTGTAACTATGTACCTCATTTTATGTATCAATACTTGAAGGACTGCAGTGCCTCTTGTTAAAATGCAGTAAGCTTTCTATGTAGCATTACTTTTAGAAAATACTGAATTCAGTTTGTCTATTTTTCTTAACTGGTATTTGCATTTTCCTTTCGTAAACTTCTATATTATCCAAATATATATTAAAGTTGATGCTGTAGCTGGCAGGCTTGAAAGATGCAGTCTGATTCACAGTATAATCTGTATCATTTTCCTAAATAAATGACTGACTTCAATTTAAGAAAATAGGAATAACTATTTAATCTCATTCTTGCTACACAGAAGTGTGTTTCAGTAGGGAGGCCTTATAACTGTTAAATTTGGAAAGTAACTGGTGTGAATTGTTGTGGATGCCACCCCACCCCCACCCCACCGCTCCTTTTTTTTAATTGGGAAAGACAAGTATTCCAAACTCCCATCCACCTGAAGCCAGAACAAGAGTAGACACAGGTTTTCATGAAGTTAATTTCTTTCCTTCTGTGTTTTCATCAGGAAATAAGTTTAACATGAATTTATGGAGAATAATCTTTAGTTGTTGAACTTACCATGTTGTTCGGCAGTGTCAAAATAAGATGCAAAAAACTTACTGTTGCAATGAATCTTAAAGAAATAGAGGGACAGAAAAGAAGTCAGAGCAGATTAAATCATAGAGTAAAGACCTGTCCGACCATCTGGTCCATCTTTTGCAAGATTTCTCCATACAGGATACAAAATCTTTGCTTCAAACTGTAATGTTGTATAGTAATTCACGGAGGAGACCTCAAATTTCATTCCAGGTCCCCTTTGCTAATTTTAGAATAAGTTATTTCACTTGCTTCTTTGCTGTTTTTACTTCTGAGTACCGTACTTCTCAAGATTTAAGTGTTTAATGGCAGAGATACTGCTCCTGGGACCTCAGATTATGACAAACTGTATAATACTCATTTTGGTAGTATAGTACTTACCATAGCGTATGTCATGTTTCCTGCATCAGCTGCACCTCTGAACCTCATAGGTCTGGGACAGTAGTCTGAGTTTAGCACTTCTTCCCTTTCTTATACTTAAGGAAAATACTATTTCCTTTTCTTTCGAATATGAAGTTGTATAGCTACCATAACCTTCATCTGCATTCCTACAGCCAAGTGCCTGGCTTTGGTATTTTAGGGGAATAAAGTAATACATAGTAGTTATATTTAAAATTATATTCTCTAAACTGCCAACATGTTACATCATTCCTTTGTCATCACAGAAACCTGAGCTGTAGAGTAAGCAAATGATTTCTCATTGGAACTTCCACTGAAGTTCAGCTGTGTGGGCTTTCCTTTGAGTCTAGACAGCTCTGCTGTTCTTCTGCCTTTTAAGCATCTTCTACATAATGTCAGCTTCCCAAGAACTGATCATTCGGATGGTTAAAAATTTCTCCGTACTTCAGCTTATTTATTTGGTGTTTTATTTAGCCAGTTCATATTGATTTGGTTTTATGTTTCAGTGGTTCCTCTCTTTCTCATTTTCTCTCTCTGAGAAAATTGCATGTTTAGTATATATAGTGAGGACAGTTCTACGTCCTTTCAGCCTTTGTTTTGCTGGGCTAAATAATCCAAACTCTTATCCTCTGCTCATAAAATGGGCAGTGCATTCCCAAATAGTTTCAGTAGTTCATGTTTAGACTGAGTCAATCTTTCTTTAATATGGATCTCTGGGAATATCATACTGAATTCCAGATGCAGTTCTTCTGTTGTCACACACACTGGTATTGGCAATTCCCTCCTGAAAATAGTTGAGTTAGATCTTAGTATTATGTTGTCCTTTCTCACATACAGCTCTCCCAGTTCTTATGTAGCTGACTAAGACTTTTTTCATTCTCTCCTGAAGAAATCCAGGCTAGGTCTACAGTTTCTAAGCTTACTGAAGATATATGCATCTTACAAAAGAAATACTTCTGGTTCTCAGATACAATCTAATATAGTGTGTTTTGTTGCTTTTTCCATCAGACTTGATGAAGGGGCTTGTATAAAGAACCAGCCACTAGAGATTAAACAATAGCTTAGATAAATAGGGAATATCCCAGGTACCACTCAAATAAAATAACTAAGCTTTATCTAAGAGGGAGTACACTGCTCTGTTCCCTTTCTCAGTACTGTGACATTTTTCTTTTAGTGTGGTCAGGTTGAGAGAGGATTCTAGTATCACTAACCATCTCAGGACCGTATGTCTAGAAAAGAGGGAGAGATTTATGTGAACTAAACAGGGAGTGTTAGAGGATGCTGGTGTACTAGCCAGGGAACAGTGAGACTGAGATTGTTTTCCCCATCAGGAGATGGGCATTAGTTGGACTGACAGAAATGCAATTATTGGCAATAGATATTTTAAGCATAAATAAGACATGTATGGGCTTTTTATTGGTTTTACCTTTTGTGCTACTGGTTTATTACCTGTGCGATAATGAATAAATACTGCTGCATTTTGAAAGTGCTTTGTCTTCCTTTAATAAACAAATTGGTTACTGATCCCTGCGATGAAAGAACTTACAGGTGCCAAATGCAGATGTGTCTGTTGCAGGAATGAATTTGGGAGAGGGAGGCTGTAGGCTAGAGATTTAGTGTATATGTGATTGTACTGTGTGGTTCCACCAACGATGCAGGAAGCAAGGCCTGTAAGAGAAGCCTTTTAGCCCTTGAGAGGCTTAAAAAAAAATAATGTAGGCTGTAGTTTGTCATGGTACTACAAAAGAAGGGAAAGACTAATAAGAATTACAAAATAAACACAACTATTTTCTGTGAAAAGAGGTTGAAGTCAAGGGGAAAGTAGATGGTCTCACAAAGGAAAGAGTGGGGTTTTTTATTTATTTTTTTAATTTTTTTTTTTTTTTTTTAAAGCAGTGACCCAGGATGTTTTGGTATTGTAAAAGCTTCAAAACCAGTAATCCGGGTATCTCTGTTAAAGAACAGAGCTCTTGTTTCAGAAGTAGACAAACTTTGGAACTGTAATCTGTAGGAAAAGTCCTGATCTTTGGATAGTTTCTGACTTTGGTTAAATTTAAAAGGATAATTAATGTAGAGATCTCGGAAGCTTTACTGTCTGCATAGTAGCTCAATTAAGAAAACTAGAATTTCACGTAGTGTCTAATTTAAATTAGCTTTCTACTGTCTGTAGATCTATTAAGTATATTCACATGTACCCATGAGACTGCTACACAGAGAATGTAATTATTTTGTTTACCGTTTTGAGATTGATGTGAATGGAATCAATAACAGTTATTTTACTTTTCATTACTGAAGGCATCTGAAATGTTGACCAACCTTATCTTACTTGTGTCAAACAGATCATAAAACCCTTATATATACAAACCATTTGACGTTCTAGGACATTCTTCAAAGAACTGGGAGGCTTACCATGTCACTTTTTTCTCAATTGAAGAAATTAAATCTAATTAGGAGCATCCTACTAATACAATGTAGATACAGATTACAGGTGCACACAGTGTGTGGAGGGTCCAGAATGGAAATAGCTGTAATGAAGAAGGAGGTGGGGGGGAAAACCCTGAAATACGCTGACTTATTTTAGAGTACAAGATTGATAATTTAGTGACTTCAGTAGCTGCACAGATATAAAATATTTACAGCAAGTTGGAGAATTCTAGGGGGGGAAAGAAATATCTCAAGGCATTTTTTTCTAGAGGATAGAAAATTAGAATGGAATTATGCACAAATATAACAATTACACAGTTTTAGTATTAGTGACTAACTGCCTGATATTAATTTCTCTCTTCTTCACACAGGTGTAGTTTGATTGCATACACCTGAATTACATGTTTTAAGAGGAGAATCATGAACAGAATTGACTTCTCCTTGGGAAACCTTTGACATTTCACTGCCTGTTAACATTGTCTTTTTTATAGCAAATGTCACTTGAGACTTTTGTAATAAAGAACAAAAAAAATATGCTTTTGCATTCTTGTCATTTCACATGAAATCAAGTGACTGATTTCTGATAGAAATCTCAAGAGCATTGAGTTTATACAGGTTTCTCCCAGTTCCACATCAGAATAACTGCTTGCATGTATTTTTGTAGGCAAAGAATGTTAATAAACTAATTATTTGAAGTATCTTTGACACTATGAAATTGAAAGAAACTTAACAGGTATGTACAATAACAAGACAAAACCCAACTGGTTTAAAGTAGGTGTAATATCCAGGAGTAAAAAATGTATGCCTGTTTCGTATGTCCTTGAGTGACTAGGGAATTTAGAGCAGTCATTGGAAGATGAAGGAATTCAGCTCTCTGCATTATTGGACCCAGAGGCCATACTGTGTCATTACTAATGCATGCAGGCATGTTCAATAAATTTCATGGTTATATATCTCATTGTCATTTTCAGAGCTCATTGATTTAAGCAGCTCCCACCGATCAAAAATACTACAACAGGCACCACAGCCTAATACGCTGATAGGTACAAAGTGGAGAAGTCTTATTTCAATCAAAAACTGAGCAAAAAAATTTTGCTGTTAGGGTGAACTGAACACTGGAGCAAGTTACCCAGAGAGGTTGTGGAGATTACATTCCTGGAGATTTCCAAAACCTGAGTGGAAAAGATCCTGAGCAACTTGCTCATAATTGACACTGCTTTGAGCAGGGGAATTGAACCAGATGATGCCCAGCCGTCCTTTCCAATCTCAACCGTTCTGTGATTCTCTGAAAATAAGATGGTTAATAATTGAATATCCTTCAAATTATTATGTCTTCTACAAGAAGCAGCAATGTTGCAAGGATCCTGATGGTACAAAGGGCAGGAGGTCCTGAAAGGAGTTTAGGGGATGCAAGACAGTCTCCCTTTACATTTCTCACCAGTGAGTATAACCCATCAGTGAATCTCCCAGCATGGGCAAGGTGTATGAATGGAGAGCTGTGGGTCAGGCTGGGATGTGGCTGCAGTTCTGAGGGTACCATTAGCAGCTGCATTTATGAAACTCCAGTTTGTTTGGGTTTTTTAACCAACTTAATTGTATCCATTTAAATTGACACTTAAGGTCAAACTTCTGCCTTTAATGAAATAAAGAATTTTAAAAGGCTTATTTAAATTTAAAGGCTTCTACTGTCACTTTATACAGCTGGCTTCAAAGCATATTGAATATAATCTTCTAATGGGTTTTGGCTTTGCCAGTAGATGCATGTTTCTTCCATTATCTTGTTTGTTTCTATTTGGTATTTTGTACTTTGTGAGTAATATTTGCAATTACTTTTCTACAATACTGTGTTAGTAACAGCAGCAGGAAGCCATAGTTAGCTCAGCTGGAACATTTTGGCCTCTTGAGTTCTTGTTATTGCATTCAGAGTAAGAAATAACTGCCTGCTTATCTTTGTGGTGTTCTGATTCCCTTCTTCCTCTCATCCCCTTTTCTCGTTCAGTATTACTTTATTGGTTAGACTTAAGACAGATGGTAGAAATAGTAAATCCAAGTTGATTGTAACAGATATTGTCTGACATTGGCATGTCTAACTAGGGAGATGAAAACAATGGGCAGTTAATATTTTGGACAAGCTGAAAGAAGACGCTAAAATAATTCATAATTGTCTCGCCTCTTAGGCTGGATAAACAAAGTGAAAATTATTTCCTTTTATTTGTGCACATTTTTGAAGAGCCTCAGAACTGCTGTGATGGTGTATTGAGCTGTATTTCTGCTCAGCGCTCACTGCTTTTTGTTGACATATTTAATGTTACCTGTAACTTTTGTCAGTGCAATCCTCCTGTTGAGGATGTGGTACTGTGGCACAGTCATGGGACCAGAGATCTGTGCTTGGTTTTCACCTCTACAACTGGTCTGCATTAAAGTACCTTGAGGACATATTTGTAATATCAAAATAAAGGTGCTTAGCCTTTGTTTAAAATCCCGTCTCCGTGGAACTAGGTTACCTAATGGGCATGTTGTACTCATCTCATGGGGACAAAGCCTGAGCTGTTAAATCTGTGGCAGCAAAACAACAATTTTTGAACCAAGTCATCATTTTCAGCATCAATATAAGGTCATGCCCTTGTCAGCCAGCATTGGTTCAACATAAGGTTCCAGTCAGAATTGGCTGCATTATGCTTAGAGCTGTTCTTTAGGAGACCTTCACCCTTTATGTTTGGAACTGCTAATATGGTGGGTCTTCTGAATATTTATAAGAGACTTATTAAGGTAGTCCTTACTGCACTTATTCAGAGTATATACTCATTAGTTCTTGGTAACTGGTCTGGCAGAAGGAAGTTAGTTCAAGCTCATGATACAGCACTAGATTAAGTGCTCTTTTTCCATCATTTCTTCTCTCCTTAGTGTTGTGTGTTAAGCCATGATACTTATTAGGCAAGTTCAAAATACAACTCCACTTGTACTACTGTAGTTTCAGTGTTGGCTTGGTTCCTGAGAAATTCAGACCTTCTGGGACCTGGAGTCTGGCAGACTAAACTTTTTAAACAAGGTTATACGTGAAGACTGGAAATCTTGTTCTCTTGCTTTACTGCTTGACTTACCTAGTGTTTTGCTCAGCTGTATAGGATATCCAAAATCATACTACATCCACACCCCTTGCAATTTTAAGAGTATGTTATTGCAAACAGGGATATGTTTTAATGACAGGTGATTGTTCTCATCAAGAATTGCTCTAGTCTGATCTTTTTACAGTGCATGTATCATACACTTGAATTTTTCTTCCCATGAGTCAGATGCTGCATAGTGGTTAGTTTTTAATCAAGGGAAAATTACGAGAATGTGGAACATACTTGTTGAGCTATGTTGCTCAAAATAGAGAAAAAGTCATAACGTACATATATGTAAGTTATAGATAATTATGATTTCTTCCTGAAATCTTCCTAGGTGCTACAGACATGTATAGGTAGCAGAGTACCCAGATTTGTAACTCAAGTGACATCTTGATTTATATTGAAAACATAAATTAAGACAGCTTGCTATTCAGTGTTCGATGTTCTTAATCAGTGAGATTCTTAATGGTGATTTTTTTTTTTAAATAGCCATAACTTTCCACATTTTTTTAAAGAGTAGAAGCTTTTAAAATGGCTCATACAGAATTGCCATACTTATTAAAAATAAATTTACAAGGGTCAGTTTAGGATTTGTTGCAATGTTTTAAAACTTAAGATATTAATGGCATTTTTTTAATCTGTAATATTACTCCACCTATGTCTGTTTAATATTATTTCTGATTGTTATCACTGCTTGCATTTCTTTTTTGGTTAGGGGAAATCATGTGTTTATCTTATTTTTTTTGGAAAAAATTTTTAACAGGACAAGCAATGGCAAGGTTTTGCTTCTGAACTCTGGATTGAATTGCTCAGCTGGCTAAGTCTGAATTGCTAATAAAAATGAAACTTTTGAGGAAAATTCGTGCCTGAGGCTGAATTTGGACTGATTCAACACATTTCTTATGATTCTACCATCTCCCTCACTGCTGCTTCTGAAACAATATGACCCCTTTAATGAAATTTCATTTTGTGACAAACTAAATTTCTATGTATATTCCTTATCAGAGTTAAGATAAATAAAGCATCCTGTTCACTAATTAGATAAATTTTCATCAAGTGTCATCCTAAAGTCACTGGAATTACTGTATTAAGACATAGTGTTGCCTTATAACTTGTAAATTATTAAATGAAACATAAAAATTACCATGGAAGGTGAAGGCACACATGGAGAGTATATGGTTTTTGTAAAGCAGCCAAATGCTGACTGGCTTACAAGAATGGCGGTTAAAAACCAAAGTCTTCCTTCATAAAAGCAGTCTGCAGATAGCTTTGTTAATATTTTTTAGGTCTCTTAAAAAAAATAAGCAGTTTCTCTGATACAAAAAGCTGTATTTCCCGTTGAGTGCACATACATCTTTTATGGGTCTGAGTGTTAGTCGTTTTTTACTGCTGTTAGTGGGTTCAGGTTGGGCCTTGTGTGTAAGCACTCTTCATTGAGGACTATAAACAGAAAAAAAAAAACCACCAAAAAAACTCCACCCACATCAAAAGTCCCCCAACCAAAACAAACCCTAGTTATTTGTGATACTGATTACTTAAATCACTTCTGTTAGGGGATACCCTATATGTCAGTGTGACTGTCCTACAAATCCAGTCTAGCCAGCAGTAGAAGGACCAATGGCCAGTGGTGCTTTGGCACTGTAGTGGCATAGCTACATTTGGGTATCTATATATATATTCCTCTGTGTCTTGCCCAATATGTAGTGATAATCAAGAATTCTGTGGTACTACCATTCAAGTATCTTGCTTCTCTTTTTTTTTTTTTTTTTTTTTTAACTTCAGAAATTCTGTAGAGGAATCGGGGATCTAAAGTATTTTAGATTTTAAGGTCAGAGTAAAATTTATCCTGTTCTCTCTTGTAACCCCCATGCTGCTAGCTCTTAGTGTTCTACATTAGGTGAAGGCGCGACTTCCAACTTGCAGTGTACGTATGGAATCAGATGTATTTCTAGTTTGGAAACAAATACAAGTAAAACAGTTGGAAGTTTATGATTTTTGAAGTTAAAATAAACACAAAGAACAGTTGATCAAGACTGCAAAATGTAGCCCAAGACAATGTTTGTGTTCCCTGGGAATTAACACTTTGTATTATTGCTAACTTGACTTGAAAAATTCTCCCGTTGCCTTGTAACTTCAAGTATGTGTGTTTTCTGTGGAAAATATTCTTGTATGTATGTAACAAGTGTTAGGTCATTGAAATCAAGTGTATGATCGAGAAGAAATACATTTAAGCAAAGAGATAAGGACAAACATTTTGGCTATTTTGCATCTTGTTACTGTACACTTAAACCAAATTATTTTTGGATTTTGTGATCCAGAGTTTTCAGTAGAAACTTGTCTGCATACTAGAGTGTTCAAACCAGACAAGAAATTTCTACCACTAACTTTAATTTCAGGAAGGAGGAACTCTAGGTGCAGATTAAAGTCTTGACTTAGCTGTTTTGAACTAGGGATATCAGTGCAGTTCTGGCAAGTGTTTGGGCTGTGAAGCGGTATATAGAGTAGTCCCATTACTCAGGCCAAGAAGCCATTAGTCACATTAGTTACAGAGCTTCTATTCAGAGTTTGATCTGTCTCTTATGTTTTTCAGGGATATCCATAACTTTGAGTTGTGCTTTATGAACAAGGAAAGGGGCCTAACAACTCGCCTGACAGGGTGGTAAGAGTTGTCAAAATTTCCTTACATATATTTTTATTTCTCTTATTAACTACACATGTTCATGTCTATTAAATCTGAAAAGCAGAATTATTACTAATTTAATCCTTCTTGCTATTTACTGTTCCAGACAGTCTCACAATTGTCATTCTTTAGCCAACAATAAAGTGATGAAAGACTAAATTCATTTTATAATAATAGTCTTTAGTGGCCTTTTTCTCAAACAGTTGGACTATTGAACTGAGTACGGTTAAAATATGCAAGAGTATGAATTAGTCTGCTTGGAATAGCAAACCACCATATAAAAACAAATGTCTGTATAACCAAAATGTAGAATAATTAACTGCATGTAATGTAACTAATAATAAAGCTTCCAAAACTTTATAATAGACCTTTTGAAACTGTTCTGTTCTGCTGCTGTCCTGCTTTTAGACAAGAGGTGAGCTGGCTTCTTACCTTCTAACTGCCTGCTCTCAGCCACTCTCCGTTTTGTGTTCAGTTGTACCATTAGACTTCATTTGAGGTTGTTCTCTGAGCTCTCTGTGCAGGAATCCGTGGCACATGAATGTAACATAGGTATAAATTCGGTGGTTGTCTACTTGTGTGATGGGATGTATGGCTTTCTGCAGCATTTGACCCTTCTGCTAACTTACTGATTTTAAGTGAAGGGCCCTATTCAAAACAGTACAGCCAGCACAATCAAAAGACCAAGCAACTTATTAATTTGTATGACTTCCAATGACTTGGGAAGTCATTCCTGAGATAACTAACCAGACAGAAGTTTTCTTACCCGAGGAAAAGCTGTCTATGTTGGGATAAAGGAACATAATTTTAAAAGTTGGTCTTTTAAATGACTAAAACCAGAAGACAGCTGTACTTGCTAGATGAATAAAATAGAGTGAATAATTAAAACTTTTGAAAGCCTGGATTTTTTAATATAATTTCTTTTAATAGTCTCTTTCTAACTTTGTTTTAGGGAAAGTAGAATTTCGGGTGAAAGATGGGAATACAGTTTACACAGTACAAGCAAAACTGACAGTTACTGCTTCTAATATCCTAAACAGTACAGAAGAGGTGGGAGATTTCTTAGGAGATTTTTCACTGTAACAGTCATGTGGAGGTGAAATTTATAGTATTTAGAGCAAAGAAAAATAATTGCAGGGGTGAAACGGAATAAAGTGACAGGAACTAGGAGGAGTCATCTCCTCCCAAACAGCCTCACTACTTGTTCAAAATTAGGAAAAAAGTAGCAGGCAAATGAGATGCTGTTTGTGGGTACATGAGCATCCTATTGCTATTCTGCAGCATATTTGTGAAGTAAAGGAGAGTACAACTTTGAAAATGTTCCTGCTTCTTCTGTACTGAAGAAACAGTAGTAATTGCGCTATCATTACCAAAGATACTTTTTACCGAGTTCATGACTAAGACTGATTTGCTTGTTTCAAAGTGAGGTATGCTCTGTACACATTTTAAAGAGTATGTCACCCTTAATGAGGAGTGCCATACATTTTCAGAATGATGGTTCTTTCGATTTATTGCTTGTCATTCCTGAAGAATGCTGGTTAGTTCCTTTACAAGTGAAACTCATTGCCTGAGACTGCTTACTTATAGAACAATTGTAGGTTTATTTTGATTGGTTGTTGGTTTGTGGCTTTTAATGATAAAATAGAATTGCATTTTTTTGCAATAGATGTCTTGGTGGAAAATCTGAAAAGTTGGAGCCATTTGGAACTGCTCTTGCTCCCACTGAGGTCAGCAGTAGAATTTCTGTGGCTTTCAGTGGGAGTAACGTTATACTGTCTGAATGTGAAGACTTCCTTTTCTTTCAAAAACCACTTGTAATAGTCTGCTATAGCTAGGGTTACATGAAAACTAAGTACCTATTGTACTACTGATTATGGAAAAAAAGATATTTCCTAAGTGGGAGAAAGAAGTTTTAACCCTTTCTGTTATGCCAGCATTTATTATTTTTTAATACCTACAGCTCTGAAAATCATTGCACCATAAAAATTGGCTATCTATAATTGTTTTGCTTATATCATCCAGTGTGTTTTACTATATTGTATGCAGGAGTAGGTCTAAAAAGACAGAGTGCCTTCTCACAGGGCAAGAAGGAGAATAGCAGGATGAATACTTACTGGAGTAATGGTAGCCATGGCCTAAATTCTACAATTACAAATATTACTGATTGTCTAAACAGGGAATCTAGATTAGAGTGAAAGCATGCAATTTTGCGAATAGATGTAAAGTTTTCACAACTGTGTATTAGTTCTCAACTCTTAATAAAAGCTTAATATAGTATTATTAGTGGCATTTTCATGGATGTCATTTAAGAAAAAGATTTTTCAAAGGTGAACATTTCAACAAGTGAGGTACTATATTAGCTATGCAATAACTTTAATTAAAAATGTCTCTTTTCTTTTTTTTTTTCCTTCCCCTCCAGGAAGATGCTATTACAAGTGAATTTGGTATAAAAGCTTCTAGCCAATGGTTGCCCAGAAATAATTTGTGAAACATTAAAAATAACTGCCTTTTCAGAAATTAATACCAAGTAGATATTTCCAGAACTGTGGTTATAGCATTTAAATGGTCCTTTTTGATTGTAATGTGCAAAATGGAGTTGACTTGATTTGAAACTTCTTCCAGGCTGCTAGATTTCAGACCTGAGCCATCCAGAACATGCGTTTTTTATCTATTATAAACATTTTTTTCCCTGTAATTAATTTTTTTCCCCTAATTCATTGCTCGTAGATTAATGTCTCCTTATTTTGGGTTTCTATCATCTTTTCTGGAACAATCAAGAATGATGCATTAGTCTTGTTTAATTGATGGATTGCTCTAGATTAATCAAACTCCTACTTAATACACTCGATATTTCTTGTAAGCAAGCTATTTTTTAAAAAATTGTCTGTAGTTAAGTTTATTATAAAATTAAGTCTTGGCCATGTCAGATCCTTTGTCATGCTTGCAAAGTGCAAGATATGACCCAAATACTCAACTGACCAAAAGATAGCATTTTGCTTTATAAACATTTGCAACATAAACAAGCCTGAGTTAAGAAATTTTAGAAAGGGATTTCCCTTCCATGTAGTGTATATTATATGTAGATGTTAATTAGTGATTTTTGATATGTAGTTCTTGGAAATTACTTCCATCTGCTTTATCTGACACCAAGTTTATTTATCTTGAATTTGAACTTTTACTATTGTCTCTGCATTACATGGTTTACAAACTAAATCTGATGACTTACTCGGTGTTGTATGCCTGAGAATTTACCTTTACCTGATTATCTTTAGTTAATGATCACGTAAGCCTTCCAGAATTGCTGATGAGTCCTAATTTTGCCTTTGTTATTATTCATGCAGTTCTAGTGCCTTTGGTGGTGTTGAATGGATTTAAAAAGGAATGTTGGATTCTTATGTACGATATGCATGGATTTAATTTCATGTATTTCTGATAGTGTCGTTTGGAATCTTAATTAGGAATTATAAAGTGAATGGTTACTTGTTTGAAAGAGTGGGGAATTCACCTTGGTGCTGCTTATGACCTGACGTGGTTAATTGATGATCATGTGGTCCAGGCAGCTGAAGAGTTGAACTCCTTCTGTTAACCTGTGTGAGGCCCAGGTTGCAAGCCACTGTGATGTTGGAAGCTGCAGCCCTACATGCTTAGGTCTCCTCCTAGTGATGGTGATAAGAGCCAACCTGGTACTCTACAGCAATGGTGCAATAGGCTATTTTCTTTCCTCCAGTTCACTGTTTAGCCACCTATGCACTAATGGAAGATAGGTTGTATTACTACAAATAATATTTGATGGTTTGATCAGGTAGGGTTTAATAAATTATAATTCACGCTAGGGAGCATCAGAACTACTGGAATACTGATTTATGAAAACAGGCAGGCTTTTTTTTGTAGGGTGTAGTTAATCAATTTCTTGATGTAGCACATAGAACCTGCTTGTGAGCAAAATGTCTTGCAAGAGTACTTATCTGTCTGAAGTAGAATTTTATTGAATTGCCTGGATAAGGTTGACCTTAGAAGTGGACCTTCATGTAGCTGAAGGCTGTATGATACTACATTAAGTGCCTACTTGCTTTCTACTTCATGGCCCAGAGAAAACTTGCTTCATCTGAAATGCATTAGTATTCAAAATTTGTATGCTTTTCTAGATGCCAAAGACTGATCATCTGTAGACAGTATATGCATGTGGAAACAAGCTAATGTACACCTATCAAAAGGAGTTGTACATCTTTGCACACCTTAGTATTGAAAACAAACATGTAACTTCTGATCCTTAAGATCTAACTGTGAGTGCTTCAGTTCTGATTAAACATACAATGTAACTAACTCCTCTGTGATATCTTTGCTGGCATATTCCCTGAAGCCATACTGAATTTCCCCATGTGGATCCAATTGGGAGATTAAAAGTTTAGGATTTAATCTGTACTTCCATAGCAAAAGTCATGGTAGGCCTTCTTAGTATTCGTTCAGTGTTCTTGGAGACATCTCTGGCAATACTGGAGTAATATTGGCATGGTCTATTAAAACTACAGTGAATAAAACTTTAAGACCCAATCTATTGATTTACATTTCTTACAGCAACATCTAATAGAATCATCAAGGCATAAATGTTAGACAAATTTTCTCCTTTTAGATCCATTAAAGCCCCTTCCAAGCAGATAAAAGAAACTTAGATGATGAAAAGAATTAAACAATAAACATAAACATTATCTTAGAAATACCTTACCATACCTGTTCCTTAGTATGCTCCCCCTCAGAAACATATGCTCTTTAGTTAACTTTAAATTGCAGAACAGATACAGGTGCAATTGAAATGCAGCCATTTTCAACTGGTGCACCATGCCATGGTGACTGCTTTTAATTGTTGTTTCTTTCTTCAGGTGTTAAAAGGTATACTTTATAAAAGAGGACAGGCAATTTTATTTGGCCTTTGCTACTTTCTTGATTTCTTGTAATTCCAGTATTATTCTTCCATTGGAAACTTTCCAGTTATGCTTTAGAAAAAGCTTTATGGTAAGCACTGATTAAATATTGCTTTTTTTTTTTTCTTTAAAGCCATATATGTTGTATACATATTGGTGCTGTTGGCTTCAATAGGGATGTTCATAGAACAAGTCTTCCAAAACTGACTTGCCAGCTTTGCAGTAGAAACTTGTTGAAAATTGTCAATAAGAATTTTGCTAGACCCTTTTTCCTTGTACAACTTAAGTAAAGAGTCTTCCTGTTAAAAACCTGATGACTGCTAAATTTTGAAATAGGCTCTTAAAATACCTAAATAGTAATGTCAAAAGCATTAAACTCTAATAAAACAATCACCTTTGCCTTTTACATTTAAAGCTTATTTTCCCTCCATCTGGAGGGTTATGCTTGAGCAACTGCGGAGATGCATTTGTCCCATGAGGGTTCTGGCAGAGATTGTTTCCCTGAAACAGTGCATTCAGAAACAGAAGGGAAATACTCCCTGATATGTCTCGGAAGCTAAAAGCATTGCTTGTTCCTCCTCTCCTTCCTGACTGGAATTCCAGTAGTGGTTGCAGCTTTAGCATCGCCCACATCAGTAGAAAGGGAGACTTTTGTTTCTTTCAACTGCCACCTACCATTGCAAAGCTGGATCTCGTGCATTTTTGATTGAGGATATGAAGGCATATTTGTCTCATTAAAATGATCATTAGCATATTCTTCCATTAACATTATCTTCAACATGTTCCTTCTTCTAATTAAATTGTAGCCTATTGTATGGTAATTCTTTTGCTTTGCTGAAGTGTTTTTTCTCCTTAAGATAGCTGTAGAGAATCAGAATTGATAGTTACCTCAATGAGCTGCATGAGAGAAGATTGAATTCATAATGCTGTAATGGATTGCAGCACTTCTTGTTTTGAGAATTTCTTCTCTTGGCACTAGGCATTTGTGAAAATATCTGCTGGTATTTTTTTTCAAGTTTTACTATTTACATGTATGGGATGTTATTTTTGGCACGAAGATGTAACGATTTATTTGGTGACAAAGATAAAATTTTCAGCATTCTTGGAGGAAGTTTGGATTTGGTTTGGTAGTTGCACGTCATTTTCTGAGTATTTATAGATACAGGGGGCAGCACAAAGGCTAGATGCTTTCCAGCATGTGTTAATGCAATAGTTTGTCGTTCAAGAAGATTTTTAAGGAGCTAGTGTGGAAATACATTTGAAAACAGCCTTGTCACACATGTCATCACGGTCAGAAGGGAGAGACAGCAGAGACTTCAACATTTCAACTAAGGTTTTGTGAAAGGAGTGTAGAATGTTAGTGTTTGCTAACTAGTAAACTAGACTCTTCCTCTTGAACAGTCCTGCAATAGAGATGACTCAGTTTCTCCTGTTGCATGAAATGTTTAGCTCACACTGCTGTTTGAGACTTGAACATTGAACTCGCAGTGAATATACTTCATAAAACCCACTGATGATGGATTATGAATCTGAAGTGTTAAAAGTGGTATCAGATGAAAGCCTGGAGTGTGGAAGAATCCCCAAGTGAGGTTGGGAGTGTGGTGTCTGTACTTTGAAGTACTCTACTTGTTGATGTAATGGAGAACAGAGATTAATTCACCCTCTGTGTTTATAGACAATGGAGGCTTTTTTGACAGAGCCGTAGTGCTTTGGGAAGGACCTCTTCCAACTGTAGTATTGACTTTATCATGCTTTGCTACAATCAGCTCTGAAGAAATGAGAACAGTTGGTTTCATGTTACAGCAATTCAGTGGTATGTGGTGAATACCAGCTCATTCCTTTGAGTGGCTTGGAACACCTTTTAGTTTCAAATAAACATCAGTTTAAAGATACTTACTTTGCTGAGCATTGGACCTGATTAACACCATCAGAACATCTTTCTGTGTTTAGTAATTTAAGTTTATTACTTATAGTTTTGGGAAACTGTCATGTGTGTTGGTAGCACTCAATTGTTAATTAAGAAAAATACATATTATCCATCAGTTAGACTAATATTAGGGCCCTAGATCTGGATGTATACAGCCTTATCAAAAGCAGACTTTGTATAATAATCTTTGTGTGCCAGTGACATTGCAGGATAAATGCTGCTTTGTGTTCATTTTGTAACCAAGAAAAACTTCACTGATTTATTGGATTTATTCCAGACTTAAACCACTGCAAAAGCATACTACTACTGTGTAAACACTTCCTGCCAGCAGGTGGAAATACATATACAACTCATCCATTGACTTATTTCTCTCTTTCGCTGCCTGATGTCTCTCCCAATCACTGAAGCTGAAGGTTTGTGAAAATCCTATTTAAGGTTTGCAATATAATGGATCTTGCTGTGCCAAAATTTGCAAGTTCAGCTCTTTTATGGATGCCTACTGCTCTTGGACCTGTCAGGTCTTCCATCTCTGTGCTGTAGCATTATCACAGAACCTTCTTACATAGTCATGTATTAAATAAAAATCAATAATTGTTTCAAATAAACATAAGCCATACCTTCTGTAGAAATAAAAGTGGATAGGAAAGAAGTAATTATTTTTTTAAGTATTAGAGGCTGATATTTTCCTGTCCAAAATACTTACCAGCAATAATGATCCTCAAAAGAATCAAAGGAATAAAATGGAAAAGGGAATTGTGCCATCTAGAACCAGAGGAACAGGTGATCATGGAATCTGTCTGATGTTAGGAAATTTGAACTATGTATTGAGGCAGATTAGGAAAGGAGCTTACTTTGCAAAGGTGAGACTCATAGCTGCATATATTCCTTCTTGTTTGCCCTCCTGTTGTCAATGCAGTTACCATTCTAGGACTTACCTGTGAGTGGAAGGTAGATCCTGAACGAGGTAGTGCCAAAACCTGAAACTAGTAAACTGTTCCTAGGTAGTTCTGTGGTCACGCATAACTCTTCTCCAAAGAGCATGAGGGTAAAGTATCTTTTACTAAAGGGAAAGAAATATGTATAGCTCTGTCTATATGGGAAGGTTACTTTGTCTATATATGGGAAAGTAACTATGAAATAAGCTAGGATGTGAATTTATATTCTTTCACTGTTCACTGGACTTTCCATTCTTCTGTGAGAGGTAAAGATAAGGACAGTTTTGAAGATTGAGAAGACCAGCTTGTGCTTTTTTGGGGGGTTAAGAATGTCGTGGAGGGAAAAAAAAACTCACTGCCTTCCCAGTGTAGAGAAGGTTGTAGGTATTTGTACGGAGTTTTTGTGAGGAGGCATTGTCCACAATTTGTGTTTGTTGTAGCAGTAATAGTGGAAAAAGTGTATGGGTACTTTTGGGGAACAAAAAGTTGCTACTGTTTAACAAATGATAAAATTATCTTCGGCTGTAAGTTTTCATCTCTTTCCATGCCAATACTTCCTTAATTTTCAGGGACCAAAGAGTTTAATTCCTAAATTTTTCAGTTGGTTCAAGTGAGTAGAGTTACTGCTGCCTGATTGTCAGGTTCTGTTTTATTTGGTGCATGTGATGGCAGTGGACTGGATAATATTTGACCAAAACACCTTCCTTTTCAGTGAAGCTATTATGCAAGTGCATACAGTCAAGATAAAGGAAAATGCACTTTACAGAGTGGTGAATGTTCTGGCAATCCTTTAGTCCTAGAAACGTGATGGGAAGAATGGCCTTACCCTCACCTGTTGTTAATCCTTATTCTCTCCACTGAAATTTGACTCGTTTAGCAGTGATTTAGAAGAAATAAGGAGCTTTTACAGAGATGACTACAGGCAAAGCTATCTATAATAACATTACTGCAAAACTTAACTTGTTTTGATCTATAGATCCTGAATTAACTGCTTATAGTAAATGGGTGCTATTCTTCTTTTTGCTGTTATCTTCAGAAACTGTTTTCAGAAAATGCATGGGCTAGTAGTCATTACATGTGATCTCTTTAACAGAAACTGGAGAGTCCAGACTTTCTGAAAGATAGGAGTATCAGAATAATGTGCTATAATACCCACTACAGGTAATCAAAAGTTGTAAACTATGGCTAAGATATCTATTGTCTATTGTTTCTGAAATGGTTTTCTGTGGTATGCATTTGTTCATTTGGCCTTGGAACTGTTGTATTACAGTAAATATACCTGTGTTATAGTACTAGTCACATGTAAGGATGATCTTTGCCAATGAAGTTTGTAGTTAACACAAAGCTTATCCAGCTTTTTCATGGCGATCTTGGCTATCTGGAATTCAGAACTAGGCATGCCATCTTGGCACAGTAGGACACATTTAATTGAAAATAACTTTGTGGAAGCAATTTTTACTTGTTAGAGCTTACATAAGATCAGAATTGGATCCTAGCTTTGTATTTAAGGTTGAAGTTTCCATGCTATTTCTATTACTATATAAATATTATATAGTAAAGAGTTGCTATTATTTATTATGGTACGATGGAAAGTCAGGTTTTCAGGTCCAACAGAGTTGCGGGATAATCAGCTTGACAAGGCACTAGGTGAGATACCTTGGATCCAGTTCTTAAGTACTAAAAGCTTGGTTGGTCCCTGAGGAAGACAGTATTTAAGTCAAGAGCAGGAGAAGACATCTTAGGGGCATTGATACTGGATGTTCAGATGAAGGCAAACTTTAGAAAGGAATTTGGAAGACTGTTCTTTGAAGTGTGTGGCTGGATGATGGTGGAAGCAAGGGATGGAATAGTACATGTCTGGACTTACTCACAAAATGGCTAGAAAAGCTGCTTATTTTTATAAGGAGTGGTGACGCTTGCAATACTTATGCCATTCAGTTTGTATTAAAGAAATAAAGCAGACATGCTGGATTTTGAAGCTGACAGGCTGATTTATTTATTGTCTTTAATCCCAGAAGATACCAATGTGAATTCTCAAATTTGGGAGAGCTTGCTTGTAGATGTGTCATGTTAGCCAACTTTCAGGCTGAGCAAATTACTGACTGTACGTGACAGGGTACATAATTTTTCAGGGGTGGAAGGAAAGAGTTACAAACTAGAGACTGTGGAGTCTTTACTCGCAATGGAATTTGTCAGGCAGACACACATGTGCAGTGGAATTGTTCACGCTTGCTAATGGCTAATCGACCACCTTACAGCTCAGCTTAAATATGAAAGCTTTTGCCTTCCTTTTTTCTGTATAACACAACTAGAGGAGAGGGCACTACTGCATCACCTGGTGCATTTGGTGTGTTACATGGAGAGCTGATCACACCCTGCTTAACTTGTGAGAACAGACAGCTCACAGCATAACACTTTTTTTTTTCTCCCCCCTTTTTTTCTTTCCTGCTTGGTAAATATTACAGCTATTTCTTTTTTTCCTGAAAGAAACACAGAATTATTTCTCTGTACCGTTCTGATCAAGAGTTAAAAAGGGCTTCTTTCCTAGTATACCACAATTAAATATGAAAAGGTTATCTAGCCTTTCTGAGGAAACTCATTTAAAAAGAAAGGAATAAGAATATTTTCTCTCATTTTTCTGAATAATAATGTGCACAGATTACATTTTGCGTCTTGGTCCAAAATCCAATCAGTTCTTTTTATTTCTGAAAATAATGTAATTCCTTGGCATTTTGGAGAAGACAGCACTAGGAAACCAGTATGTATGGATTTTTATTCTTTTTATTTTTGAAGCAAGTTATTTTGGTGTAATGAATTAGAAGCCCATCCTCAGTCAGAAACACTTGATCAAATGTGACATAAATAACCAGACTGCATTAAAGTCTGTGACTAAAATTGTAAATTTTAATGTGATTCATCGAAAACTATAGGTGTAAAATACAGTAGAAAAAATTTTGTCTTGGTCCACTAAAGTCAAGTTAATTGGAAGAAGGGCAGTGCAGGATAGAGTGGCATTTTGTTTTGACATATTATGACCACAGGGTATTTCAGAATAGTTTGAGTTTGTTAAAAGGCAAATTTTGCTGGAAGGGATAAATGCAGGATTGTGTTTGTCAATTTATAATAGGAGTGGAATTTCATTAGCACTACTATTCATTTGTGTTGTGGGAGGAAGAGTAAAATAGATTCTCATTGACTTAAAATGTCACTGTCAATTCTAGCTGCTGGAATTCTCTGCAGTTTGTTGGCTGAATATATGAAAGAAAATAGCACTAGGGTCAGCCCCATTCTCTCTAATTAGGATCCTTGGGGGTTTTTGTGGGCTTACATGTTTGGGTTGTTGTTGTAGTTGGATAGCATTGAGCTTTTGTCTTTTCTTCTAACACCCAGGCGCTCTTTGCTTTCTGATAGTGCTTCATTTTTATTTCTGTAATGCAAATTGTCCTCTCAATTGTAGAAGCATAATTTGTTGTGCCTGTACTTCATACCTTTCTCTCCCTGATCTCTTGTAAAGTGCTTGACATTTCTTCGCTTGGTCTATCCAACATAATGTTTACATGATTTTCTTGTCCAACTGTCCTTTCTTCAGTGTTTCTCTCAAGCTTCTGTTTATTCTCTCCTTCAAAGAGTTGCACAACAAATCTGTGTATCCCTTTTCTCTCTTCACATTCATTCCATCTTCTGCTCTGTCTTTCTGAGCTTTGTTCCTTGTCACAAATTTCAGTATACTCCTTATAGGGCATCATTTGAAATCAAAAGTCTGCATACTGGCGGAAAGATATATGTGGTTAGTCTTAGCTTTGGCTTAAACAGAAGAATTACCATCTCTGCCAGTTCCAAACACATAGAAATTGCAAGCTGGCTACCAGATCCTAAACTTTTTGGAATGAGATGTTTTGGGGCTTTTTTGGTTTTTTTGGTTTTTGGTTGTTTTTTGGTTGTTTTTTTGTTTTTAAGAAATACTTGGTAAAGGTTACTGAAAAATACTGTCCTCCCTGCTCAAAGTGGCAGATTATATTGATCATGGAATTCTGCTAGTACTTATGAACAGCCTCGAGTGAAAGTTCTGTATGAGCGTGCAGTAAAGTGATTTTAAACCAAAGCAAATTAAATCAGAAATACCTGTTGTTAATCTCACATTCAGAAATAGCACATTAGCTGAAAATCACTCTGGCATCTTCTGACTTTCTGCCCCCTTAACTTGTGAAGATACAGTATCATTCTCCTGCCGTCATTTTCTGTATCTTAAAAAAGAAAATTGTGTAAGGAAGGCCTTTCATTTATAGATGACCAATCTTCCCATCAAACTTTGGCTGTAATAACTGCATATTTTTTTTCTTGATTGTTTTTAAACTTGCGGAGTAAATGTTTACATTCCTTCTCCCAATAACCCCAGAGGAAATTATATTACCTTGAAAGGATGGATTGCTTGTTCTGTTATTTTTAAAGTCGGTATCAATCACTGATATTCACCGCAAGAATTGAAGACCTCAGTTTTACAGATCTTTGGGGAAAAATGAAGTGTCCCTTAAAACACTTGGGCACTAGTTCCTCCTTGATTCAGAGAGAAGAGTTTCATGTCTTTATAGTAGCAGTTATTAATGGTAGTGTGTTAGACAGGAGGTTTTATTTCTTTAATTCCAAACCAGCATATGTTAGACATAAACAATTAAAAATACAAGTATTGTTAATCCTTTATGACTGTTTTATAGTAGGTAAAGTCTAGCACTCCCTGTTTTAAATATGGCTTTGGATGAACTACTGCTTCTCAAAATATTTCCACTTATCTCTGAAGTCATAATTATGGCATTCACTGTATTTGAATATAATTGCTGCACTTTGCATTCTGTTCAAGTCATGGAATTTAAGTAAGGAATTAATCTCAGCTATTGCTTTTCTTGCCTACTGGAACCTACATTTTGGACCCCATCTCCTTTGGTTTTTATCAGTTATAGTGTAATGTTTCTAATGAGGCTGTCTCATATGTGTAGAGTATTACTCTAAAATGGAAAGAGACATTTACAAAATAATAAACAGATACCATGTACATGGTTATGAGGCTTACCCTTATCAGGTGCACAGAGATTTCTGGATACAGCAACTGCAACAGCTCCATGTTAAACCTGTTATAGACAAATTTTCCTAAATTATTCTACCTCGTTAAGAAATTAAATGGTGTGATCTACAAAATGAGAAAAATACTATCTCTACATAACAAGACTTAATTGATACTTGTCAAGTGTTTGAGGTGCTCTGCTTTGCAGAAGGTGTTGCTGGGTAGTTACAAATATTTGTTCTACTGGATGCAGTATCAGTGAGTAGAACAGATGAGTAATAAAGGCATGCATCTTTAACATGTCTGAAAAGAATTAAAACTCACAAAGAAGAAATTGGAATGTTGAGAGACTTGTGCTCCTGGTAGATGAAGACCTTATGAAGCATTTTCGGAAGCTTGGTAAGTGCACTAAACTACAGATGCATTAGCATGTTCACTGTGTACTGCCAATCACACTGAAATTGGGATGAAGCTTTGAAGTAATGAAGTAACTATATAATAATACTACTCTGTGTGCCTTTTTTAATGTGTGACCTTTTGATGGGAAGGAGTTGCACATATGCACTCTGAAGTAGATATCCTCAATTTGGAATTAATTAGAAAGGAGTTGCTAAGCCCAGTCCTTTTCTGTCACAACCATGATACTTTATATATTTAAATGTATCAAGCTTCCTCCTAAAAAATAATTAGTGTTTGTGTTTTGTTCCTCTTTATTTGATTTGGAGATGCTTTCAGGATGTTGTTTCTCTGATGGGTAGAATCATCCTGATTTCCACCAAAACTAATAGCACAAATAGCTCCTCTTTTCAAAGCAGTAGACTAATGACTCTGAAATAAGAACATTAGTGAGAACTTTAATGGAACCTGATGATGCTTAACCTTGTCGTCCCTGTCACCTTCTCTTTTCCTTGTCTCTGTTGAAGAAGAGAAATTGAGTTTTGGGAGAACTTGCTCACAATAATAACCTTCTCTCTTGCTACTTCCCCATATGACCTGCAATGTTGAAAACACTCCTTTGATGCTGGTGAGCCATCTCTGGTGCTCTCTGCTTTGCTCTGCAGTGACATTCTTGCTGCACACACTGAAGAGAAGAATGTGCAAATCAAAGGCAGTGCAACAGAGGATTGGGCCTCAGACCTTTGTGGAGCATTACCAGCTCTACCCACTAGTTAGCCCAGGGAAGAGACAGGCTAAGCATATGCTGAGCACAAACCACTTTGAGGCTCTCTTTACCTTTTTCTCCTCTTTATCAGTCTTTTCACTGGGGTGCTCTGAAGTTTCTTAGTCTTTGGAAATTATTTCCATCTGCAGCCTTGATACTGAGCAATGTAGTAATACCAGAGTCCAATTTAGCAGTATTTCTTCAAGAGCTTGGGTCCTTGACTGATTTGTAGAGGACAAATGAAAAGAGCAATTGCAAATGGGTTTCTGTGCTATTAGAGTTCTAAACAGGCTTCGTTCTTGGCTGTGTGTCAGATTATAACTCAAGGGGAGACGGGTGGGCTGTGAACTTTAACAAGATTTAAATACTTAAGTGCAGGGTCAAGTATTCGTATCAGTGGGTGTCTTAAACTGGTCTCAGAGTGCTCAGTAATAATAATTTTCTTTAATATTTTTAGGTAGCACTGAAAGTGGTAATTGAATAGCAAGTGTTTTGAGTTCTTACATTCTTCATCAGCTTTCCCTACAATTTACCTGTATCATAGTTTCACTATAGAACCTTAGGTTTGGATTAATTTTATAAAGCATAGTGACAGGTGGTTGTGCTGTGGGGAAGACTTGTATCTAATATAGCAATACCTGCACAAAGAACTGGTAAGCCAGAGAATGAACCAAGCTAGGAGAGGAAGAGGTTGTTATTGTTAAGGTCTGTTAAAAAGAACTTCTGAAGGAGAGACATTAGCATACAACTTCTTTCCCCCTGTGGACTCTTTGTTTCCACCATTATTCAGCTATTTTAGGGTATTCCATCAATGCATAACTAACCAACAGAAAGGGAATTATTAGCTTGTGGACACTATCCTGTAGCTCCTTGAGCTCTGCAGCCTCTCTTCCCATAAATATATGTAGACTTCACCTCTTTTGGAGCCACCAGTTCCACCACACTGCAGTGTTTGCCGTTTTCCTCAATGACAGCCCTATAGGTCTTTAAGCATTTTCTTTATTCCTCTCGGGTGTGCAGAAAGTGGTAGGCTTAAATTGACTTTGGCAAGAAGCCATAATAGATGGATGCAAGAAGGCTGTCATCTACTAGTACAGACTAGTGGTTTCTAGATGTGAAATCCATACCCTGATCCTTTGCTTCACCTGCTATTTCAATGGCCCTGCTTCAGTTTAGTCTACCACTGAAGTATATTTGCTTTGTTGTTTACAGTTGGTTCTCTCATCTCCAGAATATATATCTGAGCAAAATGATATTATAACAAAGGATCCATATGTTGCCATGGGAATCTGTGCCTTGGACTTACCAGAACTGTGGGTGATTTATGACTTGGTGTGGGGATAACTGCCCGGTCTCTTCATTTTTCTAGTATTTCACATATGAAAAGGAAATATTGCCCACTATTAAAGAAGTGGGCTCATCAAAGAGAAAAGATAATTACAAATCAACATTAACATTCTTCTCTGAGGATAGCTAGTTGCAAGAATTCGGGAGGAACAGCAGAATGGAAAAGTTTAAGAATTTAAAGTATCAGTATCTCTGACCTCCTGTTTGAGCATCAAGCCTGCCTTGTATAAGAAAAGCTATTTATAAATTGCTGCTCTGTTAAACGTGTACAGAATTTTACGATGCATAAGTTGGGAAACAGAGCCAGCGAAGGGACTTAGCAGAGTGATGAATGGATGACAGGGTGCAAGACTGAAACTTTGTTTTATTCATGGATTGTGAGGTCAAGAAGAACAACTGCTGGGAAAGGCTGGCACTTGAAGGAGAAAGACACAGAACCCAAGAGAGAAAGAATCCAGTAATCTGAGAATTATCAAGGCACATTGTCACACTTCTTTTTGGCAGTTACAACTCCAGGTAGTAGCTTTTTATTTTTACTTTGCTACATTTTCATGAGTATTTTTAGTCTTTTTCCCAGCTATAATTGCACCACTGTCAGCAGCTGCTTCCAGTGTCACAGCCCTAATCCTCCTGAATCTCAGTAATTTATTCCCTTAGATTTTAAGCAACAGGTAAGAAGAGGTTTGGGTTTTTTCCCCTTTTGTTTTGACACCCTCCCCACAATTATACTGCGGAGAGTATGTGATCAAGCAACCGAAAATCGTAATCTTGATCTGGGGCCTAGCTAGAAGTTCATTAATCTGTTCAGCTGGTTGTCACTGCTCAAAAGACTGTTAGAGACTGATAACTCATTAAACTGCCATTTAATGCTATTGGTCATGCAGATATTCCTCAGCAGAATGCAGTTAATGCAACTTAATTGCAAACAGATGAGTCAAGTTAAGGTCACTAGGTTGCAATTATTCTTTGTAGTATTGTCACAGCGTATGTTCAACATGCATTTTATATCCTCAGATACCACAGAGTAAAACAAATCAAAACAAGGCTAGAGTAGAACTGTTTTGGACCGATGAATGAAATCTGATTTCCACTTGGTTTTTATTCCTTTCATAAATTTGTAAGGTCTTCATGTATTTAATTTAAAATTGGCAGATGGATTGTTTAAAGATACGTGGTTGCACTTCAAAATGGATGTTTTTCTATCTTTTATGTGTTCTCTGTGTCTTGCATTTGTAAGGATTTCTCCCAAAAAACATTGAAAAGGAAATTAAAAGAGGCACTCAAGATAATCATTACAAAGAGAAGAATTCCTTTACCTGGTAGGAAATGAGAAGATATATCCTGGTTATTTTTACATTAGCAATGGCCTTGAGTTTTCTTCCGGTACTTGGTGGGTTAGTTTCTTAAATAGGTAGTGTACAGGACTTTTATGTTTGAGGAAGCTGCAGCACTTCTTCTTTCATGTAGAAATCACAAGAGATTCACTTTTGAAAGCCCCTGTGTCTTGACATACCCATGATATTGTAACCTTGTAATGCTGTAATTTAATTAAAAAAAAAAAAAAGAAAAAGGCAAGTAGTATTAAATTAAAAAAAAAAGTAGAAAATATTTGGTTGTGATTATTTATAAATTAAATACATGTGACTGTGCCTGCAGTATTGCTTTTGGTCTAATTTGTGTGTTGCAGAGTAACAGTAAGTATTTGGCCAGATTTCATCCTGCTTTTGGCCACCAGTGTTGCTGAAGGCCTCTTTGGAGCATGAAGAAAGTGGATTGAAAGTGGATTCATTCTTTTCTTTAACATCTTTTACAGTAGCGTGATATTTTTCAGGGAATGGCCTATTGCTGCCCAAGCTTGCAGTATGTCTCTGGTGAGCCGTTAGGTTAGGAATAGGTGAGTGGGAGAGCCTTAGATCCATAGCAATTATTCAATAGACTGCACGCTGCTAGCAGACCACTTACACACTCCAGTTCTCTGGAATTGCTTTGCATGCTGACTGGTGTACTAGGAAAACTAGTTATGCTGTATGAAATGCTTTTCTCAGCCCTACCTTTGTCCTTGCAGCTATCCAGTAATATAGCGTATATCTTAGTCTGCTAATTTTACTTACATGTTGAGCCAAAATGTTACAGGCTTGTTGGGTGTATCTGTCCTCACTGGTTGAACTAAGGTCCTTCACTGTACAGTAAGTATTTTGATTTTTATGCTATAGCAAATGTAATTTAAGGGGGATATTAAAGTTTGTTTGCACTGATAATAATACCTTATGCTTGGAATAACATGAATGTCTGTTCTGCAAATAATTGCAAGTACAGCCTGCATGCTAAGCAAAATGCAAGGGGAGTGTGATGATTGTTTTGTGAATGATTCAAGATCTTAACTTTTAAGTTAAGGAACTGTTTGTTCTATTTTAAAATTATATCTTTGAAAGAGAAGATCTGTCATGTTTTTTTCCAATAGTAATAACTTGACACTTGTCTTCTAAACTTAGTCAATGATGTTTCTTTTAAGGAAGCACATTTTCACTAGATAATTATTTTATATGGATATTTTATGGATAAAGATAATATGTATGAAAAATTTATTATGATAGTATCTGAATCAGAAATGACTTTGCCATAACTGTAGATGGAATTTGTTAAGTTAGCTGTAAGAACCAATGTTTTGGCTTGCAAATTAAGCAAATATTGCTTTGGCAATTTGAAGCAGTAAATGTGAAATCCCATGCAATTTTTAGACACTTTTCAGAGTAGGAAAACATTTTAACATGGAATAGGACTGTGTTTAGAATAGTTCATAACAGCATCTTTTGGAAATGCTACAAAGATGGCATTGCTTGTTTCCACATATCACAGTTGGCTCACTAAGTAGCATATTTTCTCTTCAGTGCTTTCCCTGATGTTATTTCCTCCCTGATATGTTGACAGTTGAATCAATCCCTAAAAGTAGAGTACTCATGTTGAGAAGCTAAGGATGCACAGGAAAGAAGCTTAGTGTAAATACTGGTGTTGGTTTATATACCAGTTGGTTTGACATACTGTAGTAGTGGTGCTGCACTATGATCGGCCAAAATGATGGAATGAAGATACTTGTAGCGTTCACTGTATATCAAGGTGCCACGATTAGATCACTGATCAACCCCAGACCAGGGAAAGAGACAGATAACACACACAGTGTGAGCGCCAACTTCCGCCTTTTATTGCGCAGTCAGTTCCTTTTATACTAACAAGGGTAGGTGGGATTACAGACACATCATAAGGCTGCGACTAACCCTCTAACTTTCCGTGACATCGCGAGATCTTCCGAACGCCGAACCCTACAGATACTTTATTCCTTTAGCATCTGTTACTTTGTGCTTTCTGTATATGAAATTTTTATGAAAATTAGAGGACATGCACATTGTGCATGTGACTTGAAACATGAAGTGGGAAGGATAGTACATGATGTCTTATATAGGGCTCTGGTAAGGAAGCAAATTACATACTGCCTGAAAATAAAAGGCTCACTAACATGGTGTTTAATGTGTTTTCCTAAGAAAGCAATTACATATTTTAATCCTGAAGTCTATGAAATACATGCATTACATGTATCACTTTTGTATACATTGATTTGCTTTTCTCTGGAATTGGCAAATTAGACTTGCTTTGGACCAAAGCCAAGTAATACATGAGGCAATTTCATGCCTTGTGAATTATTGAAGAGAATGTTTGGTACGTAAAACTTGTCTTCAGTTTGCTGGCTCCCCTCCCATTTCTCTTAATCCCTTTGGGAATCTTGGTTTAAACTGTCTTCCAGAGGCTGAACAATTTCTAAAGGCTGGGTAACCATTCCAGTGGAATGGAAGGAATTTTAAATATGATCTCCCTTTCCCCTTACATTTGTCCCTTTTTGGATTGCAGTCTCCTTTTTGCTAATTCCAAAGAGTAAGTATGCTAGATTGCAAAATATGCTTTGATCATAGTGGTCAACTCTGTCACAACAATTATTGTCTAAACTTGGGATCAGAGGATGCTCAAGGCAATGATGTGATTTTTTTTTTCCTGTATCTCTGCAATAAATTTATGAAAGATATTCTGATCTGTTTTTTTAATAAAGCATGTGTTTCTCTTTTGTTTGTACAGTGTGATGAGGTTAGTTACAGGGCAGGACTGCCGGTTTTCTGCTGTAACAGCAGCATAAGTGAGGAAGACAGACAAACAAGTAAACTTTCCATATAATCATGGTGTTGGAATAGAGTATACCTCAGACAAATTTGGTCAAATGTGAACTTTTATAATAATTTTGGGCTGGACTTTGTTGGACACAAGTCCAATGAATTACATGAATTTATTGTGAGATGAGGCTATATACAGGGGTGATTTTTAAGAGCGCTAAAGATGCCTATTACACTTAACTTAAAGGCTTTTTTTTTTTTTTTTTTAATGGTATGATACCTCTCCTTTTATTTCTATCTTTGGACTTTGCCAATGTCTGAAATAGCATATATTTTAAATGGGAGGAGATATGCAAAGAGGTACTGAAAACATAATTTGTTAACCTCTTGGGAATTCATGGAGATATAAGTATAAATACAGAAAATCTGTTAGAGCATTTTAAAGCCTACAAAACCACAATTTTAATAGATAGAAATTATTTATGTTGATTTTCAGTGTCACTCATAGGTAAATTTTTTTCCCTCTTTCCAGATACTTGTTACATAACAAATTGAATGTATTGATCATATTTTAAGAAGTGAAGGTTCAGATTTTTCTTTATTTACTCAGAATGCTGCATGGAAACACAATAAATGAGATGGGCATTGTTTATTTAAAAGAACTACAAATTGTATTAAAATGCTTACCATCTAGACAAGTTTGTATAGCAGTTTTTACTTTTCCCCCATATGAGGTGATTTGTGTAATCCCTATTACTGATACGCTGTAGAAAGTTTAATAATAGTACAGTTTTATTACTGCATAAATCTCAGTTATGGCAACATAAATCTCATGTGACAAACTTGAGACAACATCACATTAATTGTATCTTTCTGTTGACTTCAGCTGAGTCATGTCCAGATTCTTTGACAAAATTAAATATGAAGAAATGCAAAGAGGCTGCTTGTCGGTTGTGTCTGTACAGAAAAAGCTACAATGACTTAAAATAGGGCCTAACAGTGGTAACGCTTGCTGGAGAGAAGACAGAGGTATAGATATTGATGAGTTTGACTCTCTTATGATTATGAAGTCCTTATCCACACTTCTCATGTAACCAGCTTTAATGTAGAAACAAAAGAATCTAGTATAATATGAACCATAGTAGTTGAGATTAATATGTTGTAGCAGGGAATCCTGGCAAGATGACCTGGAAGACAGGGGAAAAATGACATTTGTTCTGGTAGCATAAACTTATCAAGCCAAACCTGGATCTTTTCTCAGTATGGGTTACTGTCTATAGGGAATGCCATCACACTTTCCTTGTGATTGATGCAAATGGCAGCCACTAATATGAGGCTTTGGATCAATTGATTCATTTCTGACTGCAGTTGCTTACCCATGCTGTGCTATAATGAGCTTATTTTCCGTAGTGATTGTATGTAGGTGTGTCGCAAAATGAGTGGTTTGGACCGCTTAAAGAATCACCGTCAAGGGTATTAGCAAAAACGATTTAATATGAATTTATAAAAGGTGCAACTTCAGAAAGTTCGATGGCAAGGTTCACTATTACTAAATACATGGATGAAACATACAAAGAAAGTCAAGTTAGAATCACACTAGAACGATTTATACAGAGACCGAAGATGCAAAAGGGTAAGAGAGAAACATACAAAATTGAGCTAGAATTGTTTTTTCATGATTTGCACAGAGATCAGGGATGTAAAAGGGTAGGGGAGACCCTCCCGTCAGGTCACGAGGATCAGAGAAGACCCCCTTGCTTTCTAAACTCCTGTTGGAGCTTAGGTGCAGCTGCATCCACTCCTAGTCTCAGACTTGGTCAGTGGCTTATTTCTAAAGAAATTACGTGTGTAACAGCAGTCAGGTTCATTCACAGTTTAAGGTGAAGCATAGGATTTAGAAAAGGCAATATTTATACTATACTTGCTATAGGATACCCAGGTTAATTCACACACACATGCACACAGACACTAATATATATATGTATGTATATAAGCAAAGGTATACCTGTCAAAAATTCTCCTTGGGTTTAGTGAAAATATTCATGTCAAGTGTTTTGCCATTTTTCTCAACAGGTGAAGGGTTGAGCCTCAAGGAGTGAAGGGTATCAGCCCAGGTCCTGTTGTCAGCTTTCAGTGACAGTCCTCTGATTTTCGCAAACTGGAGAGTTTGCGAGCTCTGAGAGGCATCCCACTCTGAGGGAGATGCTGGTCATAGCACGCTGCGGTCCAGGAGAGCTCAAAGGGCCTCACTTAGAACCACTCTTTATAGGTTCTTGAGATGATTGGCTTTAGTCATCAGCAAATTACTGGAATTCCAGTAGCACTGGTACCATTTTCACCTGAGCTACAATTCAGATAAAGGAGGTTCCAAGGCTGTCAGGGAATGACTTAAGATTCAGATAAGGGATGCTCTAAGGCTGTCAGGGGATGACTAATATTCCTGTTCCCGCTCCACGCCTCTACCACGCAACAGGAGTCCTTGGTACGGTCAGTGCTGCTCCCTGCTTTAGCCATGCAAGAGTTCCTGGTACAGTCAAGGGATGCTTAAGTGCCCAACTCATTACACAAATGCTAAGGCCTAACAGGAATTCACAAAGCAGCCCAGGAGGTGGGGGGAATGCACCACCACAAGGTGGGGGCAGTGTAGAGAGAAAAAAAAACAAACAGGAGGGGTTATAAACAAAGCAAGGGAGGTGATTTAAAATCCTTCATGTGGAAAGAGAGAGATGGCTCTTTTTCCTCAGTTTTTGCATGGATACTTTTCTTAATTTTACTAGCATCTCTAATTAACTAGCTCTCTTTCAATGGCCTTCTATATACATGCAGGGATTTGCATGAAAGTGAGAAATGTTACTCATGAAGACGAAAATTTGGCTTTGCTTCTGCTCGGTCTGGTTATTTTGTTTTTATTGTAATGATTTAGATTCTGAGGATCATTACCACAGTATCTGATATGGACTAAAAGCTCACGGGAGAGCTATTTTTAGCCATGGTATTAAAAGTTACAGTAAATTATTAATAAATTCAATATCTAATTTGGCAAAACCTGATAGTACTTGCATTAACTGTTCATAAGCTACAGAGTAGGCTGTTGAAGGAGTTTCTTTAAAAATTAAGCAGAAGCAGCAATTTATAAAGGAAAACTGCATTCTTTGTTGTCCTGAACACTTCTGTTAGGGTGTAGATAATTAACTTGAGCATCATGAATAAAAACCTGAAACAACTGTGGAACAGTTTTTAGTTTTAGTTTTATAGTTATTATTGCTCATCAGAAATAGCCTGTTTGTTTCCATATGCTGTACTGGAAGAAAGGATCTGAATTAATTGCAAATTCTTCATAACTTAATTGTGTTTAATGGACATGTAATGTACTACTGAGGTTAGATCTCATGACAGGCAGGCAGATTTTGAATGAAACGTGGCAAGACTGGGAGGTGGGACTCATGGCACCTTAAGAGAAGGGCGTGTAAAATGCTTCTGACTCCTAGAGCCGGAGACCATCGGTGAGCTACAATCTGTATCTTGTCTCTTGGTAAGGCTGCAGCTCTTAGTTCTGAGTTTCTACTGACATGGTTCACCTTTAAATTCAGGCATGCTAACTGTCACAATTAAAGTATAATCTGATGTCAAGAGACGCAGACTGTTTGTGACATTGGATGAATGCCTTGGTCTTATGAGGAACAGAGATATTATTTGAGTAATAAAGTTATTACCTCAGAAAGTTAGGATCACTTTTTAGTTTAACAAGTCAGTTCAGGAGTATGAGTTGTATGAGGATTTAGGTATTTTTAGAGAGTCAGGTGGTTATTCCACTCAAAGTATTCGGCAGTCCTTTCATGAAACGTGCTTTCTCTTTCTTTCTTTTAATGTTTTTATTCATTTAATGACAAAAATAGATCCAAGAAGTTGTGGGGGAATTTGAAAACCCCGTGAACAACTTTAAAAAAACAGCTCTCGTGTTCATCTAAACTTGGTGTTTGTCAGCTGCTCTGGCAGCTCTGAGTGCTGACACCTGGTTTAGCATCTGGGCAAAAGCAGAAAGTTTTCAATTACTGTTCTGGTGTTCCAGTTTTGTGCTGGTTCCTTCTTCCTCCCCCATATGAGAACTGCTGGCTTATCCTGCTTTGTCATTACTGGAAAGTGCAGCATGCCCTGAAAACATAAGATCTCAGTTTGTATCTCTCTTGTTCCTGTAGGCGTGGATGTTTAATCCACAAGTGAAATGCTGGGCAGGAATGATGCTTAATATGGAGGATGTTACTACTACACAACAATTCAAAGAATGTTTTTGGCAAATAAGATTTCTTAAAAAAATGAAATTTCATAGGTTCTGAAACTATTTGCAAAGAAAGTTGAATAGTTTCACCTAAGAAAAATACTGAGTTTAGATTTACAAACCAGAGAGAATGAGACATCCTTTCCTTTTATCCAAAAGTGTACTGATTAGAGTACTAGCCAGGATTTGGGAAACCTGATTCAGCACTGTGACTGTAAATCATACCTCTTCAATCTTGGGCAAATGCTTACTGCAGGCTTTCCTGGCCTGGGCACTCTCAGCTTCTTCTGTTGCTGTTGGTCCAAGATAATTAAAATGTCCTAGCTTGCTTCAAATCTTCTGTTTGAATTAACTGAAGACTAGATTTGAGTGGCAGGAGACTTGAGTTCAGAAAGATGTCTTAACTGCTTGCTTCTAAGGTAGGTCTTCTTTGGTCTCTTAATTGGAGAAGGTTCACTATGAATGCAGCACTTTATCATGGAGAGATTGGGTTTGTAATAGATCTAAGCTAACCTAATAGTTAGTGCTACCAAAAAGGTCTCTCCCACTTCCTTCGCTACTACTTGTGTTTCACAGTAGGAGCACCAGAATGGAGGTCAGGATGGCTCCTTTCACCACTAGGTAGCTGTTGCGTTGGCTTAGCTATCTTGAGGGTCACAGGGACAAGGGAAGGTAGAGGAACACAGAGCTTTTCTGTAAAAGGGAACTCCTCTTTCTCCTCTCCATTTTGGGAATCTGGCCTTCATTTCACAGTTTTTGTTACAAGACTGAAATGGAATGTGTCATGTCAACATGAAATTTTGAGAGGGTTTGAGCAAGAGAAGGAGCTATTTCATATTCAGTTTGATCTGCCGAACCGAGAAATGAATTATTCACACAGCCTGACTTAGGACATAAAATGAAATAGTGTATTATGTCCAGTTAACCTTTCTGTCTGTAGTTTTAAGCAGGATATTTGAGCTTAGACATTGAGGGGGGGAAGGTGTGTGGTGGTGGTGGTTTTTGTTTTGTTGTTTATTGTGTGGTGGTGTTTGGGGTGGGTTTGTTGCTGGTGCAGCAGGATCTTTTGTTGACTAGAATATGTGGCGAATACACTGTCTGGGATGGACAGCTGCTATTGACTAGATGGGGAGAATGACACCTGAATTCTCAAGGCAACTTAGTTCGTGTCTGTCCAGGTACGGTGTGAAGCTGAAACCACTTAGACTGAGTTCTAATGAGGTCATGGTCCGGGGTGCAGTGGCTGCAGAGCTGACACAAATGAGCAGAATGTAAGTACAAATGTGCTTTCAGTTATTGATAATCTGTTTCACTATAAGAGCATAGGTCATTGAATAGCAAGAAACGTAAAAATGTTAAACTATATATATTTCAGCAAATGAGGCTTTTTTTCAGATCTAATCTTAGGCTCTTTTGATGTAATGCTGTGAAGTTTTTAATATTTTTTTTTTAGCTCCTATCCTATTATACTGTTTCTGAAAATGTCATGAATGGGTGGTTAATATTAAGACAGTATATTCTGCATGCTTTGACTTGCATCAGGCAATCCATACCCTAAAGGAACATTTGACCTAAGATAAAAATAGTGCAGCAATTAATTGGAGGCAATACACAACTCTCTTGGTCCCTTTTAGGATGTTAGTGGATGCAAAGATGCTTTAGCAAATCTTTGCAGTCAGCAAGAGGGTGACAAGTGACTGTCTGTCCTCCTGAAGACCCATCTATATAGAAATGGAATCATCTTTATTGTCTCCATTCAGTTACCCCAGGCCAGCATGTGTCTCAAGCTCTTGCTGGGATTTAGTACTGTGGCTTCAAGCTATTTATATTAGGATAGGAGGGAGTAAGCTATTTGTAGCTGGGCACAATTGGAGAGAGATACAGGGAGACAGAAATGGCATTTGGATTAGGATCCTTATGGTAGGCAGTGACTTTATAGCTTTTCAGCTCAGAATCTCTTGTTTGTAATGAACCTTCATTTCCCTGGTGTCATTTCTGCATCTTGTCTAGGATTTGTCATTCCATCATCAGTCCCTTTTCTTCTTGAATTTTTGTGTTCCATTTTTACTTTTCTCTAAGAGTCTTTTCCCCGTCCATTTCACTCCAGCTTCCTCATTAGTTTTTAGCTTTATGCCTATCCCTGTGTTCAGTCCCACATCATTCTGGTCTAGGGCTTAATTTTTTGACACACTTTGCATGCCTTGTGTTCTTATATGTGCATTATATTCCTACTCAGAGGACATAGGCTTTTTTGTTCTAGTGTGTTATTTTAGTTTTCAGAGAAGGGAGGCATTAGGTGATAAGAAGCCATTGTTGTTTAAATTTTCCAAGATCCAAATATTCTCTAGATGATGATGTATTTGTTGTGCCATCTATCAGCCATTTCTAAGTTGCGAGAAAGAAAGAGTGGTATGCTTTTCCATGAAGTTCTCATAATATGCTGAATGAGGGAGGGAACTTAATTTTATGTTCAGGCAGTGATTCGCAGTTGTAAATACTTTTGTATAAAGCTCTGACTTAACATTCCCGTATATGAAAATACCATACCTTTACAGATGTAACTGGGAGATGTAGCTGAATAAGAGAATTAGAAAGCTTTCTGTTCTGTGTATTTAATTTTTAGGATTGACTTAAAAATTCCACTTGGAAGATCTCACTTATTAAACTGAGTAAACTGAGTAGCTGTTCTGAAACAATTTCAAACCTATTTACAGAACTTAATTGAGATTATATCTATTTATAGATTTTCACAGGCTTAATGGAAAAAGTCCACAAATGTCTTATTCTTTCCTAAATTCTAAATAGTTTTTCCATGAGAGATGTGTTGTTTTCTTTCCCCTTGGTTTTCTCTTACTCTTTATTTTACTAGTCATTGGAATGTGCTAACATTCCTAGCATTGAAGAGATCTAAAAATTGAATCTAAAGCACTGGAAATGGTCTTCTGTCTTCCTTGTGCTTTATCTATTTACATGAAAAAGACTGGGTTATTGACACTGTATCATATTTATTGTAGGTTCCTGGATCTTGTTGCCATAGTTACATCTGGTAGTCAGAAAGAGTTTTGCTGGGTTCAAAGTTATGCTAATTGACAGTTTCTTAGGGAGAATAATCCTCGAATTTCAGGGAATAATCATTCTTTCTTTCTCTAAAACTCGAGGAAACTCTTTAGTTTTCAACCACAACGATATTCCCCGCCAACCCAATACTACACCAAGGTTGTGTGTTCTTAATTTTTCTCAGAGAATGTTTTTGTTCTTGAATGCTTTTTGCTATTTGATCAATCCTCTTCTTGCTTTTTTCACCTTCCCCCATTTCAGAAGACAATAACCCTTTTCTGATGCTAGTATAGATTTTTCTGGAGAAGTGACAGTAAGACAATGTCTATCTTGAGTTTCAAGGTCCTGATTTTTGTGAGTAATGCAACCTGTTGTCCAAAGAAAGATAAGCAGGGTTAAGCACATGGAAAAGCAAAATATTATTACTGATGCACCATTAATCTTTTACACATTCCTAAAGTAAATTGACTTACTCTTACAAAACAAACAAATAAACAAAAAAAACCAAATAAAAAACCTCATCAGAACTCTAACGTTTGGTCCTAAGCTTTCTCTCGTGTAATTATCAAAGAAAAAGAAGCCAGGGAGGTGTAATTGAGCAGAGACTGTACTGGAGATTCATTCTAAACAACCCTTGGTATGTGTAAAAGGTACCTAACAGGAAAGCTGGATCTACAAAATTATCACAAATGCACAAGATGGGATAAGCTACAGAAATTATAATTTAAGTTGTTTGAAGATACAATCAAGCCTCATCTACCTTGAGATTCCACCTTACATTAGTGTAAATTATTTGTAGTATGGGAGAGTTTTATGTAGTTTCAAGCAAGGACAAGCTATGCCTCCTGCAATTTTTGCTACCTTATGTGGGTAGCTAAAATCCTCTTATAGAAAAGGCTTTATTGGAGCAGACATTTAAATTTTATAATGCTAGTGTGTAATAGTACTCAGGCCTTGTACTTCCATCCTGTAGTAGACTAGGGAGAAGAGGAACAGCTGCTAGTTCAGCTTCCTTGTAATGTCCACTTAATGCTGTATATTCAAGGTGTTTTAAACTGAGTCTTCTGGATGATGTCCAGTGGTTACCCAATTAAAATGTAGAACCTCAGGCACTTCCAAGTCACCAAAGTTATCAGAAGAACTTTTAGAACTAGATAAACTTTAATTTGTCTCTCTCAATGAAGAAGCTACTCAGGGGGAATTACTGCAACTAATGCATTCAACACCTCTGATGAAAGTCTGATTTAAGAGCATTTAAATGCTTTCTTTGGGCTGGTGATAACTAAAGACTTTGCAAAGGTGGAGTTTTTACTGAGGAGCAAGCCGGAGTCTTTTGAACATGCCTTCTTAACCAGCCTGTTCAGACTGCTTAGCTTTGTGAAGGGTTGGTAGCTTGTGGCTAGAGCCTAGCATATGGTTTAGCAGTGACTGAGAACAATTGCAGACTCTGGCTAAAAATCTTGTGCTCAGAAGCTGCTGAGGCTGTTGGTATGGGGAGCTTCCAGAGACAGAGAGAGGTGATTGGGAAGGTTTGAGATGGTGTATTTAGGACATGGGGGTTGGGCTGGATAAGTCTGGCTTGGTATCTTTGTAAATATTAGGCTGGATCTCTGGAGCGGAGGCAGTGTCTGGCTGCATTATACCGATGTGCATTCACTTGCCATGATTAAACTGGTGTCCAGGCATTCTGAGTTTGTGAATTTTCCTGTCTTCAGTCTGCCCTTTAACTCCTGCAGCGTGTGTCCACCCTGTTAAACTTCTGTTCCTAGAGTGTGCTTGGCAGACTGCTCCTAGCAGCCTTGGAGTATGCCATGGAGGAACCTGCCCAAGGAATTTACAAATGTTTGGGATTTTCATTTAAAGCTTAGTGACTAGCTAGGAGTATAAAATGTAACTTGCTGAAATCAGAGACATGGTCTAGTGAGAGAAATGATTTAGTGCCAGGAGGTCTGCGTTCTGTGCCTAGCTCTTCTATTGATTTGCTGCAGCATTACACATTTCATTTATGCTGTGTGAGCCTTTAATGACACTTCTTTTTAAACAGGAGAAAAATTTGAAGAGGAGTAGCAGTGATGGCTAAATGGCTCCTTTAATAATATTTAAAAGATCTTAGGTGTTTAAGTTTGTAGAATACTGGCAATCCTTGTCTGTGACAAAGTGGTATATGAGAAATATATTTTTATTATAATTTTGTTGGAACTTGATAAAACAACAGTGGGTGTTCAGTCTGTTGAGATTGACCAGGTTCAAACTGTAGCTTACACTTTCTGAGTTTGAATTCAAAATATAGTCTCTGTATTCTGTCTTAAAGCTATAGTTCCTTTTTACTATTGTTTAGCAGCAATTGTATGCCTGTCTCCCCTTATCACTAGCTCTGAAAGGCTGCTTTTCAAAAGTGGATGAATATTCTTAAATTTATTACTTTGTGTTACCAATTTAAATTTGTGGTTTTTTTTCTTGGTAATAACATTATATATAAATGTATATCGTATTTTTGCCTTAGGTAGTTTAAACTGCATTTTATTAGCATTTGTTCAGAAGGCCACTCTTTTCTGCTCTTTCAGTGTACTGTGCTGTCCATTTGCTTCAAAGAACTTGTGAGTTAGACTCATGTATAACAGACAAATTTAGCTACAGGAAGGTGTTAAAATTATCTTGCAGTGTACCAATTTTCCTCTAATTTAACTTGGTTTATAATGCTACCTTTAGAGAGAAGAGGACAATTAACAGGATTCTCACATCCTAAAATGTAAGACATCTGAATAAGTACAATTTACATTTAGCCACTGAGGTATTTAGAAAAATACACCTCCTATAAGCAGTGCAAACTTAAAATTAACATCCAATTTCTTTATTATTTTGCTTGTTGTACTCACTACCAACTAAAAATTGTAATCAATTCTCTATTACATGCATTCTAAATTTTCCAGATTTAGTTTAGTCTTTGCCTTTTTTTCCCATGTGTACTCTAGTGCTTAGTTTTCTTTGCAAATTTACATAAAAATAAACTCTGAAGGCCTTGAGAGAGGACTATACTAAGACTGTCATGTTCCTGAATGACTGCTTCTTAGGTCTTTTACTATTGTCCTATTAAAATTGCAGAGAAATTTGCTTATAGTATTGTTTTAATTACATCATAGAAGCATGGTCTTCCTCTTCCTTACTGAACACTGTATTACGCAATGTCTTAAAAGTCTTTTTCCAGACTTTTTTTTTTTAATTAGTATTAAATTACTGATTTCCCGATAGTGTGAAGCTGTCTGCAGTTAAGCAGATCTTAGAATAAAATCATGTTTAAATCATAAGGCCACTGACTATGTTAAAGTTGTGGGGATAGGACTGAAACTTTCCTGAAGTTTAACAGTGTTTGAATTGTGTATTTTAAGTCAAGCACATCTTTTGTTCCCGAGTTGGGCAGCAGCCAAATTGTGCTATATCTATTTCTATGCCTGCAATTCACTGGAGGACTTTTCAGCTTTATTTTATGCCTCGGTTGAACATGCTATATTTTTTGGGGTGGGGATAAGGGAAGAGAAGAAAAGAACCAGACTCTGAATGCTTGGACATTATACAATAAGCTATAGAACATTGCCCTGAAGAATCTGTAGTGACTTCAGATAGGTGCTCTGTAGCTTCTTGATTTGACCCCTCCATATCTGGTAGCTGCTTTGAAAAGGTGGATGGTTATAAATATCACAGTGTCAACAACAGAGAGATGTAAGCTTCTGCTATTGAGACTGTAGCCATTAGTGTAACAATAAATGGACCGTAACTTTGTTTGAGAACAGATTTGACTCTTCCATATGGCAATGCTCAGCTTAATTTCTGGAATTTTGTAATTATGTATAAATAATAGAGTCTATCAACCTGTAATTAACATGTTGCTTTTTCCTCTACCTGCTTTATAGTTTTCTTTAAGAATGTATGTGTATGTTTATTATATTTCACTGGAAAGAAAAGCAAATCAAAACATTAATTTCTCCTATTGAATAAAAAATGCCCACCTAATGATGTTTTCAAGATAAAGTGTTTGTGCATAACTTACTGTCTAGATTTACAGTGTTCTGTTCATAGTCAGCTGCTTCAAAAATCGTTTTGTGGTGTCTGATGGTCATTTTCTAACCCTGTTATGAAGGTCATATTGTCTGCCAGTAGAGAGGACCAGCTGCAGTACTTAAGTTATGGCCTAAGTTTATATTACATTATTTTGATGCATGACGATATGATTATGCAGTAAGCTACAGTGTGATTCATGAGATCCAATTTTGTACTGCCTGTGATGTTATTGAAGCTAGTGCTATGATTATGACTTTGTGTTAAGGCATTATTTCCAAAAACAATTTTTTTTCTTCTTAAAATATTGCCAGTGTATATTCTTATCCCAGCTGATATTGTGGATCTGGTTGTGCCCTTAAATTGACATTAAAGTTTGGGGTCAGAGTACTAGATTCTGAAAAGAGTAGACATAAGATGCAAAATGATAGTGCTAGCTCGTGTTGAGTACAAGCCCCTTGTCGGACAAATTGTGCAAGGTTTTGATACATGGATATTTCATGCTGGTAAGTAAGACTCCCAGAAAGTAAGTGAACTAACACCATAAATAATCAAGGACACATCATCACAAAATATTCTATGGTCTATTTATTTTCATATATGTAATTTAATTGTAATTATTTATGATTCTTCTTTTATGCTGTGGTATTCCATAAAAGTAATGAGGTCTTCATAATACGAGACCTTTCTACAGCCTCACCATTAAATCTTTGCTGAGAGTTGTGGTAAGAATGACAGATTATTAGTAAGAATTATTATTCTTTAATTTGGTGAATTGTATGGCTCTATCATACATTTGTCTGTCTGTACTCTGTATACCTTTTGGACCAAAGACCAATTCCACTTCTGTTTTGTAGTTGTCTGCCACTACGTGTAATATGAATTAAAGTACGTGCCCACCTTAAAGAGGGGGGGGTGGGGGTGGGGAAGGGGACAAAACAGCTGGACCCTCCTGAAACAGATGTTGCCAGAGGAAAATGACCACATATTGTCCTGCTCTGGATGATATGCAAATCTCTTTCCTGTCTAGGAAATAGGTTTATACATCCCTGGAGGTACTCAGAAGACATGTAGATGTGGCACTTAAGGACATGGTTTAGTGGTGGACTTGGCAGTGTCAGGTTTACAGTTGGAGTCAATGATCTTAAAGGTCTTTTCCAACCTAAATGGTTCTGTGATTCTGTCTAGTTTGTGTGGCTCATTGCTGCAGAGTTCTCGTGAAGCATCAGGGTACAACTCTACTGGTTCATGATGTGTCTGTTATTACAGTTGCTCTTAATACTCATTTAGCACTTTTTTGGGGAAAAACATGCACAAGAATTACATGCAACTTTTTTCAGCTTAGACTTAATGTGGTGAAAAGTGAAAGCTTAAAGAATACATACTTGCTATAAACCTGAGAATTGTATTGCTACCCGCAATATGTATGATAGTATGTAATCACGTAATGTAGTGAAAGTGTCACCAAAAAAAACTTTACATCTTGCCTTGTTTAGTATGTGTGGCAGATAACACACGTGGAGAAGAATTAGAGGTGAAATGAATGAGGGCAGTTTGGCAGTTTTGACCTGTTCTAGAAGCTATGGCTATGCAACTTAAATATAAAGCCCAAACCATTTTCCTCAGCAAATCTGGTGTATAATAAATATATATGTGTGTATATATATATATTCTGGAACTTTCTTATCTGTAAATGTGATATTTTTACAAACGTGCTTACTTATAGTCTGCACAACCTGCAGTCAAATTCAGTGACATTAAATTAATTGGTGTTTAATGACCAAGTTCCATTTGGCAGACAGCAATGTGTTTTAGGTGAACAGCATAAAAGGATGGCTTTCTTTGTACTCTTCGTGATATCTTTGCTATGGTGAAAGTGTGTGTGTACATACATAGAAATATAGAATATGTAAAAATAAATGTAATTGGCTCACGGTGTTTCAGGAGATTCATAAGTAATTTTATGCTAAGATTTTTTTTTTATTTTCTCTAGAATGCATTAATCACATGTGTGAGCATGTATATATGAATGTCATAAATGAGATAATCTACACTGCAGATTTAAAAACTAATTTAAATTAGGCATAACAAAAAAACAGGGAGTGAGAAAAGAGAGAAGTGTATTTTTAAAAATTCATGATAATGTGAATATTGAAAAGCAGCATGCATTTTTAAGTAAATAGGGATATAAGATGAAAAATGTTCAGCCAGATTTTGCAAATGTCAGGTGTGCAGTTATGTGGAAAAAATATATGTAGTATGTATCTAATGTGATTGGGATTCAGGGATTTCTTATGTAAGAGAACTCAGGGATTAGTTATGTAACAAATGCTTGGGATGAGCTCACAACTGCAGTGAAGGTAAAATTTTTAAATAAGACACATAATTGTACACTTCTTGCAGGCTTTTGTGTGTGTGTGTTGATCTTTCCCAAACAAAATTGCTAACTAGCAATGAAGTTAAGTAGTATAAAACTTCTTATAAAAACTAACTTCACATATTTCAGTTCTATCACAATAACAACAACTTACTTTGGTTAGAAATATCCATATATGATTTTATGGCAAACAAACCTAATTTACACTTTAGACTGTAATTATATAACTACATATTAAGTAAGGAGCAGGTTATAAGGAAAGTTGTTCAGAAATCCACTGGAAATGGTTTGTTGTTAGTACAAGTCTGTTATTGGTTTATGATTTAATCCTTTGTCTGCTATCACTGGACCAGACCTAACCCAAGAATGCCTGTGTCAACCCACATATATGTAAACCGTCTAATTAACAATGTTGTATTTGTTGTCTCATGGAGCAAGTTAAGGTCTAGGGCTAGTGTTATTTTATGTATTATGTTGAAGATGTAAAGCTACAAAAAAGGTCTTGGGTTGCTGTCATCTTAATGGGGTTTACGATTCTCAGAAAAATTCCTGACCCAGTAAAGATCAGGGTTTGGCTTTTTTTTAAAACTCCCACCCTGGAGTGTCCAAATTCATTGTTAGTGATTTGATACAACTGCACATGTCAAACTGTTCCTCAGTTTTTGAAGCAGCTGTAATCTAATGCAGATATGAGTGTGTGAGCTGTTTTCTGTGAAACTTAGTTGAAATAAAATAAATTCAGTTTGGCTTTTTGATAACTCTTTAAGGCATAAAGTTCCGTAATGCTGGAATCCAAAAGCATCTTATCTTGGCTAGGTGACCTGAGTCTTAGTTTATCTGGGCAATTCTTAATTATGTCTAGCCAGGCATAATTGAGATTTTTCTACTGGTTCTCTGTCTCAAACAAATATGGGAATATTGGAACTACTTATCTGCTCCCTGAAAGTCAGTGGAAGTTGGTGTTAATGAGGGAAATACAGTGCAGAACTGTGATGGAGTCCACTGTGGTTTTCCTTAGGGTATTAATTACTTGCTAGACAGGACTTGCTCTTGCTCACGGCAAGGTGCTAGGAACAAAGCCTTAGGGTGTGTTTACACCAGCAATTAGGCCTTCTCTCCCCTCTCAACATGAACCAAGTCATGCAAATAATTTCACCTTGACAGCACTTCTCTACTGTCCATTCTGACTGTGCTGGGAAAGTCTATTGGAGCAAGATGTTGCAAGAGCCAGCCTCTAAGGGAGCATGTCCTCCCTGTGTGCTAGTTAGTAGCTGGGAGATGGTACTGTGTAGGTGCCTCTGTGACACTATGTTTCTGCTCTTACTTGCAGAAAGTCAAGCAGGTTATTCTCCAGGAGCAACAGGGCTGAGAAGGAACACTGATCTGGGCCATGGTGTAGCTAGGAGGCTACACTGGTGCTTGCCAGTCGAGAACAGGTGACTGGTCAATCTTTCCTCCTATCTTCTCTTCCAGTTTAAAGTTCAGTGATGATGTGTTGGGAGGTAGCAATTAAGAGAGAAATTACTCTGTCTCCAAACTGACATGTGCCTGTCTCTGTCCTAACCAGGCAACAGAAGTTGGCTGGTATGCTTGCTAGTCTAAGGCTACGGCCAGTTGTGCAATGCACGGGATACCTACATTTGCACCTAGTATTTGCGTAGTTGTGCTTCAGTCTACTGCTATGGCCCCAGCTCTAGGATTACTGGTTATGTTACCAGTTACCACATTAACATTTGGTAAGGACTGGTCAACTGTGCAAAGGAACTGCTTTATTAAATGAGCAAGGATGGTGGCTTGGTTGTGTGTCCTAGTCAAGGGAATAAAATCTCTGCTGGAAGTTAAGAGTAGCAGCATGAAGGTGTTTTGCCAGATAATTCAGCCAACCATATGCTGCAAGAAGTCTTCTGGGAATAGTTTTCATGTCTTGGTAAGATCTGAGAAACAAGTTCTGCTTTCAGATTTGTGCTTGTGTAAGCACGAGAAGTTGTATGAAAAATTTCAGGTGTCATTTTATAATTCTATGCCAGTTTATTTGGTACAGATATTGGAAGAGACTCTATCACAGGAGGGTACATATAGGGTATAGGTAAATATTTCACGTTTGACATTCTTGTACTTGTGTTTGAATACACTTTTTCAGTTAAAGTATGTGTCTGACTTCAGGCACATACTCTACTTGTACTAACACTAGATGGGATTTAGGTACACAATTATGTATCCCACTGAAAATGCACCAGATCACCTAATTTCTCAGTCTAAAACTACACATTGCTGTAACTTATGTATGTATTATTACATCATAAAATACTTTAATGTTGCATAGAACAAACTTTTTTTTCATTCAAAGTAAGAATATCGGCACTACTTCTATTCCTTTTAGCTAGAAAAAGGACAGGATGTGAAATATTAGTTTATTTTAAATTACGTTTTTATAGGATAGGTGATAGGAAAACAGAGTTCTGTTTTTACCAAAGTACTTGACTTTTCTAGTGCATAGTGGAAAATAGCTATAAGGTACCTATTTTTTTGTAATAAATGTTCAAAAGTTACCCCAACCTTCAACTTAATAAATAGAATAATCTTTCTGTTATGCATTTTATGTATACAGTTCTACTTTCTGGAAAGAGGAACTTCAGTTACTGAACAGTGAATTAATTTAAAATAAATTGAACATCTTTTTTATTTAATGTACAGAACACACTTGATACAATGTACTATTTTTGGAAAATGTAACTGAAAATATCAATTCCAGTTTCATTTCCAAATAAACTGAGGATTTTAAGGGTAAATAAAACTACTCTGCAAATTGTCTTTCATTGTTGTTGTGTACTATGGACATAATTCCTTAGAAGTTTGTGCACCAGGAAGAGAAAAGTATACAACAGTATTACTAGAATAAAAATGTTGAGTGTGTTTTCCATTTTGGCATGATGGCTGGCAGCCAACATTGAAGTGGAATCATTAAACAGTGCTGACAATGAACAATGTATATCAGTGTTGTACTGACATGGCTTCGTTTTGATTTGTATAGAGGGAGCAGGTGTAAGTGTGATAAGGAGCTCCGATCCTCTGTGTTAGAAACTGTCCACTTATCTGTGTCTTCTGATCCCAGAAAAGTAAATCGGCCACTCCTAACCTGAAAACACACAGAATGATCTGATAGCAAATTTCAATATGGTATTGCTGCAAGTTGCATGGATCTGTGGGTAGTCAGCCACAGGGTAATAATAGCAATGCTGCTTTTCTTCCCAGCAATGCTTTAGCTTGTTGAATAAACTTAATTTACATTTCAGATCTTCTGAATTGATGATCACTTCTGACCAAAAATAAAAATTGTAAATAAGATTAACCTCCTTTACTAGAAATTAAGTATTTAGCCTCTCTTTATTTAAAGAACATTATGTTTGAGTTTTTCTGATATCAGTGGGACACTGATTCTCTGGTCTCAAATTATTATTCTGAAAGTAAACATCTTTGCTCAGATGCAAATGTTTGAATAGCACTAACAAAGATCTTTTGACACCTCTCTCTCTCTTTGGTATTGTAATGATAAAACAGTATACCTAGCAGGTCATACACAGTCAAGTTACTCAGCTGCTTGAGCAGATGGGACAGTTATCTTTTTGAAGTAGAGAGCTGACCTTAAATACCTGGCTGCATTTGTCTTAGAGAAAATAGTTGTTAAGAAGCAGGTAGACAGTACAGGCAGATTGTCAGAAGCACCCAGGGTACCAGTGAGGCGTGTCATATCCATCTGGCAGTCAAAGTTAGGGTTTTTTTCTCCTTAACACTCACAACTAGGATCCTGGAGAGGGTTATACAAGCATAAAATCATTAGAATTCTTCAGTAATGTGTGTGGGTTGTAGATATGGTAAGTTTACTCTCTGTATTCATAAGCCAGTCTGAATTTGATTGTATCCTGGAAGAGTCCCTTAGGTGTCTTCCCGCAGCTCCATTTTTTGTGGTGCACTCATTAAACTGAAGGTGAATTATCTGAGACAGAACCCAGAAACTCTAGTTGTTTTTTTCAAAAGCATTTTCCACTCCCTAGCAGACATGCTGTAGAGCTAGTTGTTCTTTCTTCTGTGTAACTCTGCTTGAAGTTTCCCAATCTGAAGTACAGCTTTATAATGGTTAAAAAATTAAGTTCAATTTGCTTTATTACAGCTGTTGGTTTCCTGCTTTAAGTACTAAAAAGAGAATGAGCTTGGGATACTCATTCTTTTTCTTCAGTTTCAGATACAAATGCCTAAAGCCTTTAAGTACTTATCTTGAGTGTCCATCTTTTTTACTTGATTTACATGCCTCTTGCAAGTCCTACTAAGCATGCATTTATTGAAGAATTATAACTATGACTATATAACTTTGGAAATACAGATATAATGTGCAACTTGGTAAGACAATTTGTTTCCTAGCACACTGTGTATGCCTCTATTCTTTTCATCTTTCCATTTCAATGTTTCATTATATCAGGTGTCTAAAGTAATGCTCTGTACTTACAGTGAGCACACTGCTTACTCTTCCAAAGGATTTCATTGAATTCAAAAGAACTAGTCACAGTAGTAAGCACTGTGCTGAGATTTTCTTTGTACCCATAAACTATGAGATCTACAGCATTGGGTCAACATCTCTATCTTCTCTGTAGGGCATAGCATGTTGCTTTAGCACCATGTATTAAGTAATGGTACTACCTTCTGCCTGCAGAGAAGGTTTTATGCAAGATACCTATGTGTGTTACTTCATCTGCCTTGAAGGCAATACCATTGGAACATAAAAGTAAGGAATCGCATGAATATTAAAATACCAGCTCTTGATATGACAGGTATGATAGCTTATGTACATAGTATGGTACTTACAGAATCTGAAAGACATTTTTAGATGAAAATGAGTTTTGACTTTGTCTACTGCTGACAGATTAAGCCTATTTAAAATGGAGTATTTTTCAGTTTTGTGGCTTTTTTCCAGAATAGTATTAACTCTTAATTTGCCACAGGAGACTAAAATACAGAAGTTTGTTCTGATGCTAAGTTTCGGTGTGAGACTTTGACACATCCCTGCTAAAACCTGTTTACATGATGTTGAGGAAACAGGTCACATCTTGTCATGAATATCACAATGGTATACATTGCTAGAGGCGAGATGCTTTAATTTCACTGGTAGGATGACAGCACTCTGTTGGAAGCTATCCACTTACCCATCCATTTAAGCACAGCTGAGAGCTAGCAATTATGTTTAACTGTGTCAACGTGCAGAAAGATAGTAAGCTTTGATGAAATCACCTCACTAATTCAGAATTCAAAGTTACTTTCTCAAGGTTTGCTAGCTACTTTACTGTAAACTTTCAAGATTACAGATTATATTCCTGTGATTCAAAAGGGAATTCTCTCTTTTTTTTTTTTTTTTTTTCTTTTTGTCAAGATGTGTTAGATTCTTCTCATTTACCTGATGACAGCTATGATACATTAGGTCCTTTTTGTTCTTGACTGCTGAGTGTAAATCTTGCCTGATTGTTTCAGGCAAGTTATGTAGCTATACTCAGGTAAGTGACAGCAGAAGATAGCTAATAATCCTTGCTCCTAGCTTAGTGCTGTATTTATTGACATTTCAAAGCTGTTGACATAAACTGATTTGTAAATTCAGCTGTTAAGATTTATTTGGTCAGTCATTACAGAGGAGAATTACTTTTACGTAGTAATAGTGCATATTCAGTAAATTAATTGAAAATACAAGCTCATACTTCTCTTAAGAAACCTGTAGAGTTACAAAAATCATGCATGAATTCCTTCGTCTAAGCAACTCAAATGAGAAAGCACTATATGCTAGGTATAAACACCTTTTTTGTGTGTTTTCGTATTGTTAAGGAGAGGACTTGATTAAGCCAGATCACACATAGGCTTTTAAAATCTGCGATAGAAGATTTCACATTAGATCTAGACCAAAACCGGCCCTGTTGAGTTTTACTGGACCCTGGAATCATGTTCTTGAATAACTAGTTTCTTAAACTTTCAAATTTTGAAGGGTACTGGTCTGAGAGCGGTGGTTTCTGGACAGAATCTTGCAAATTGCTCCTTGTCTGTGAAACCAAGGTAAATGATCTGTGAAACCATTTTAAAATACTTTCAAGAGCATTTTAAATGAAAAGTTTTACGAAGATAGTATTTCATAAGAGATTGGAGAATTTGCAGTTGGTCTTTTGATCTAAACTTTAAGATTACACTATTCATTTTGGTGGAAGAAAAATTTTAGTCTGATTAAAATGAAAAAAATGTTTAACAACATCAACTGATTTATTACAAAGACGCATCTGCTCGGCTAAGAGGGAGGGCCGTATTGAACAGGAAGAGAAGACTATGCCAGGTCCTTGCATACTGTGAGGATAAAAACCACGTAGGAGTTGCTGAAGGTACAACCAATACCTGATGTTAATTTGCTGAGAATTTAATTCTACACAATGTGTCCCTAGAAGAAATATTGTTTAGACATTTGAGTAACTGCTCTGGAGTTACTCAATTTGCCTATTAGCTTGTGGAGGGAAAGTGTGCCTTTTTCCTCTCAGCAGTATGTTTTGAACAAAACAGTTTACACAGTTGGACTCTCAGCAGGGAGAAAGTCAGAGGACTGGCATGTTATTGTAATAATGGCAAGGTCAGCAGCGAGAGCTGCGGTGTAGCACAATTGAAAGATTAATATCATACGAATCTATTTTTAACATGAAGCATAAGATAATCTGTCTTTGGCTGTAGAATGTTAGTAAAGATTGTAATATTATAGGCTCTGGTTATCTGTCAAGTTTCTAACAAGAGGGATCATATTTAACTGATAAACAGATTGAGTTTTACAGAAAATAGTCTCCTCGTTTAATTGTGAAGATTTCAATCAGACTAAGTACTCTGTATGAAAAATACATTAAAAAAATTAACTGTCCTTGTACTTGGTTGTTTGTGATCTATTTTTAGAAGGAGTGGTCTGAAATTTTTCCTAACTTGTAAAAGTATATCATGTTTAAATGTACCTAGGTATGGACAGCCTGTTGGTTTTGATGGCTGTCATTAGTATCTTTGTGAACTTATATGCTGGATCTGAAAAGAAGCTACATTTTTACTCATGTAATTGAGATTTTTGTCATAAAACCATTAACTGTAAAGGAAACAGTAAACTCAAAATTACCAGATCCATGGAAACAGTACATTTACTTAGAAAATCTAAACTTTCTTTCAACAGTACTCTTCCAAAGACCTGTTGATTTAATTTTACAGGTTCATAGTTCTTTTTTAACCTCCTATTGATTTGTACTTAGGTGGGGCCAGACTCTCTGGAAGGTTAATCAGTCTTTCAGGAATTCCAGCTTGGTCTTGTTTTTTCTCCCAGCTGAAAGTGTGTCACAACCTCAGACTGCATTTAGACTGAATTAGGCAAACCAGAACTGATTAATGTAGCTATACTCTAAATTGGCAGCTCTTCTAGAATACTGTTTTTGACATATATCCCAACAGAGAAGGGCTAAACAGTGAGATGCAGAGCTTACCGAAAGTGGTTTTGAGGTAGAAATTCATGGCCATTCTTCAGTATTGAAGATTCTCGTGCTTTCGTAAAGACAACTGTTAAGACACTTTAATTAAGTCAATATCAATGTTTCTCTTAACAGATTTTTAGTGCTCCAGGTGTATGTCAAGTTTTCTTTGATGATGAAGCTGGCTCAGGAAGCTAGTTCCTGGCCTCTGTTCCTGTGCCACTGTGACTGTGGCTGTATCACAGGGGCTGCACTAGATTGTTAGACCTATCTATGGTTAGAAAAAAATGAAAAAGACAAAAACTCTTAGTTGACACAGAAAAGGTTTGTGGGGAAGCTCTACTTTGAGAGACATCTGTAAAGGTTAATCAGCCAAGCAGAAAGGAATGACTATCATACACATCTTTATCCTGCGATTGGCTACTGCAGCAGTGATATTCCAGCCACACACCTTCTTGTGAGTATTAAAATAACAAGTGCATGTTGTTTGCACTTTGGTGATGGCAGTTTAAACTATAGCATGATTTAGTAACTACAGTTGGGCTTGTTAAGCATTACACAAGAGATTAATTTGTTTCCTCCCTCCTCATGACTGTGCAGCAATTGGGTCTGTATCTTACACATCTCTGATGCAGTGCAACTGCCTGCTGACCATTCCTTATGTGCTGATGCAGATAACGAGCTAGACCTGTGTCCTGTTGACATACTGTGTCTGATTCATGGAGCGATAAAGAACAGGAGGAGAGACAATGTGAATGTGCTGTAACTGGAGTCACACTAACCTGTGAAGTTCTACTTACCCAGACCTGATCCAGTGCAGTTTCCCTGATGTTTTGGAACTTGACCCCACACAGGCCATAGAAGTGTTTTGACACCTAGAGTAGGATGTCAATTTGTTGTGTTCCTATTCCTGTTTTTCCCAGCCCCCCAAATACCATAAACTAATGAGCTTAATTGAAAGAGAGGTTCTGCTTAGTGTAAGTTTCTGTAGAGCCTTCCTCATGGTCCATGCCTGTCCCCATGAGATAACTAATTTAAAAAAATCAGTTTACAGTTTTGCTAACGTAATTGTCTTTATTTGTTATGTCTCATTGTTTTTAGCTATTGTTAGAGATCAGATAGCATTTGATGCCTTCATTGGAACTTGCACTGGAGAGAAAATAAGTGGTAGGGGTCAGTACAATGTTTGATTTTGTCTTTTGCTTAAACTTGTACTGAATAATACAGAGGATGAGCAGCTTCTGAGTTATTAAACCTGGCTTTGTTATTTTTTTTCAGACTTGTTTTGGTTTACTTGTTTATAATTAACGATTTTCTCCAGCTGATAAATTCAATGCACTTCTAGAAAAAGAGTATGGTTAGAGTTTTCACCTGCTGCTTCTTCCCCTTCCTTTTTTATAAAAACTTCTCCAGTGCTGGGAGACAAGCTTAGCAGTTTATGAAATACTGGGAGCTAATAGACTGTGTGATAGTCTCTTTTCATTTTAATAGTTGATTCTATTCTCTTTCAAACAGTTGATTCTATTTCCTTTTTAATTGTTATGTGTACCAAATATACTGGGGGGGGGAAGAATCTATTTGAGGGGCATCGAGAATATATGTGGTTTTTTCTCATCTCTGTATTAGGCGTATTAAAGTTGATCATGAGTGTGAGTTCTTGCCATTCTTTGTTTTTTGACATTAAAAAAAAACAAATCCCAAAGACTTCCTTGCCCAGATTCCCGCTTGAGGAACTGTATCTGAGAAAAATTTTAAATAATATTTGGAGTGACTGACACAAAATTAGATCAATTGCAATACTGCTGACATTGATTGAGAGGTGTTAAGTGAGGGATGGAAAAAACATATTTGATCAAGCTTAATACTTTTTTACCAATGCTCCTGAGACTCGTATAAATAATTTGTTTCCTATAAAGTAGCTTACAGAAAACTGAAAAGCCAAATCATGACTTGCTGAAGTCCATAGGAGTTCTGGACACAAAGGTCTTTGAAGACCTTTAAAACTATAGCTGTGCGTCCTTAATTCAGCTGAAACATCACTACAGTTTAAGATGCTGAAACTGGCATTTAGTATTATGGATGCATAACTTTGTCTTAAAAATCCCCTTTTCTCATCAACCTGGGAAAACTGAAGTGGGAAGTAAACTTGTAAATGCTTTGAAATGATTTGTGTTTTTAACTGGAAACCCACCCACAGTTTTCCCAAAGCGCAGGTTCGCTGAATCCTAATGGCTCTTTTAAAGAGAAGGGAGCTTCAAAAATTGCCAAAGATACGGTTTGGAATCTGAGTGGGAAATTAAGTTACTTCCTGCGTTCGCTCCGTGCTGATGAAATTAAATCTGTTGTATTTGACGTGTAGTCAAGAACTTTTAAATACAGTGCTAAAGTTTGAAGTTATCCAAAAGCAGATTTGGTTGCAGGGTTTTTCTGCAAAAGCCAAGGACTCACATGAGACTACTTACGTAAGTCTTGGATAATGTGTACCACCTCCAATCCTGAGAAGAAAAAAAAAATGTTTTTAATCATATACCACCTTTTTATCTTTTGATCTCAATGTTACTGTTGCATATAGCAGAAAGTGACTATTAACCTTGATAATAAAATTGACTCTTATTTCTTTGTGCATTATGAAAATAGGACAGTTTTTGCTGACTGTTGCATGAAAATACTCAAATACTGCGGTTATCAGCATTATTCACTTTCAACAAATACCTAATTAAAATCATGGCAAGTCTTTCTTAAAGAGGATTTTGCATCTGTGTTTGTGGACTTCCTGATATTTGGAAATCCTAAATCTGTCCACAGCTCTCACATATGTGCTTCATCATCTTTCCCCAAACCCAATGCTTTGTCAGAGCACCCTGGATTTTCCACATGTGCATTGATATGAGCAGTCTATGCGCAGCAAACAAGCAAACGCTGGTGCTGATGGAAATGTTAGATCTACTATATGTGTGGTTCAAAGTGCATGGCCCCCTACTTCTGTTGGGCAAATTATGTATGGGCCAAGCAATTCCCTGTGAATTTCAGTATATTTGTCTGTTAAAGACGTAACAGAGCCAAGCAAGAAACAGGCCTCTTTTGAGAGTACTGGATTTCTATCAAAAAAGAGACCATGTTCATGGCTGATGCTAGCAGACAAATTATAGCAATAATAGACCCTCAGAAGATAACGGTCCATTACAAACAGTGGGTTTTCTGAACCCTTGCTGTCAGAGAGTTATTCAACATTAAATCAAACCTGTTTGTTTCCACTGGAGTTCTGCAAGGGTTGGGACTACTTGTCTGCTAAGACCAGGTGCTCAGAAGGCTTCTGATAGTTCCACATCTGTAATACCAACAATGGGAACTTTATTGGTACCTTCAGTCCAGATAAATTAATTTTGTAATTAAAAATCAACAGTGACTTTAAAAGGGCCTTTGCCTAATTTATGGTTAGCATTAACCACCAATTTTACTGTGGCAGTACTGCCAATCTGCACTATTAAGCGTTTCTTTTAACAGCCAGCTGACCTAACTGGAATAGTTGGGTTAAACAAATTTGGGCATAGAGAGCAGTAGTCACAAGTAATTGGACATAGTTTCCTTCTTACTGATAAACAGATTTGCGTCCCTCTCCTAGTGGTTATGTCTAACACTATAAAATGAGCTGTCCAAATGAACAATAAACTTTCATGTGATTCTTTAAATTGGATGAACCAAATAAAAGCATTTAATCAAATCTGAGATGGGCAGGAACTCTTGGACGTAAATTGCAAAGTACGTATGTGGATTATATTGCAGCAGCGACTGAAGTGTCCCTTCTTTTCTAGCTATCGGGGATTATCCTTCAATATTCTCAGGCCTTATACTGAAGCATAGTGATGTATGCTGCTTTACTAAAAGGAAAACTACACATTGGAATCCAAACTGCTGGGTAATTAAGCCCAGACTCCTACCAGTGGAGTGGAATGGCCTGTTATAATGCTATTTATTTCCAGTATTTGTTTGACTGTTCTCTGCCCTTTTGTTTCCGAAGGGATGAAACAGTCTTCACTACATTATTTTGTATTTCCATGTTACAGGATTGTACCCGGAGTGCCAAGGATTGAGTGAGTCTAAGTTCATATGTAAGATAAATTAAGAACTTAAAAAAAATTTTTTTTTAGATGAAATACTGCTAATCTTGAAATTCAGAGCAATAAGTTGAATTTGTGGAGTGAGCTATGTTGCTTCCATTAAAAGCATGGAAATTTCAGATTTAGATTTCTGGGTGTCATGCTGTAAACATGCTCCATGATATGCTTGTTCTGGACTTCCCTAATGCCCATGTAAATTATTGTTTGTCATGTGTAAATCTGTTACATTACAGCAATTGAACAATAGTTTTGGTACTACTTTAAAGCTGAAGAAAAAGATATTCAGAAAAAAATAATTACTACCCCTTCATTTCCAGTTAGAGAATTTTTATTTTGAGCATGAATTGATGTATGCTCAGCTTTTACCTACAGTTAGATTTAAAGATACAAACAAATGTTCTTTTTCAGATAAACTTCTACTTTGTGTCAGAGAAAATGACAGACATGTCACTCTGAAAACAAGAAATTATTCCCTGTGTTTACCAGAATGGGTACAGCATTCTGTGTAACCTGTGCTCACTTTTATTAATTCTTTTTCTTCTTAAGTTATACTCATAGTATATATAAACTTCTATAAACGTAGATGTACATAAGCATTATCATACTTATAATTCAGGAGAAAGCTATGTCTGCAGAATCAGTATTCTACTCATCTGTGAACAGAAGCAGAATAAGCAGAATATGGGAAGAGCCCATCACAAGAAGCCACTGTTTACACTTTAAGAACTTTGTTTAAAAAATAGAATGCTTCTGTTTATTTTAGTTCTCCTAAAATCTGTTCTTTTGCTGTTGAGTTTTTTTGTTAAGCTCAAATTCCGTGTTAGCAGTGACATTTTTGTTGCTAGTTGACTTGTTTATAACTCCTTTTTCTTCTGTGAATAAGGCAACAAATTAAACACTGGCTTGCAGTATTAATACTTTATTGTTAATTGACTTGACTTGGTCCTTTGCAGTGCAAAATTAATGTCTGCGGTCTTAATTGTAGCAGAGGGTGGTTTTAAAAAAAAAAAAAATTCCAAACAAACAAACTGGAGCAGCATTGTTCCCAGAAAGCTACTGGAGAAGGTCTTTCAAGAGTGGGGTTCTGTGAAGCATACTGCAAACCAAGGTGTGCAGGAGAGGGGCTCCTTAGGAAGAGGCAGGATTGCTTTTGTTCTGGTTCATAAAGAACAGCTGCGCTCCAGAGGTGGTTCCTGATGATGTACCGGTAGCTTTTCTTCTCCCTATGTATTGCACTTAAATAATTCTGAAGTAGTCACTCTTCACATTGTAAAAAGAGCGGTTGATATAAGCCAGACTATTTGCAGCAAGGAGGCCCAGCGGTGCAGCTTAGGCCAGTTGTCGTCCATCTAATGATTTAGGATGCAGCCGCTGTTGGTAGCCTTCTTACGGAGCTTCAGCTGCTGCTCTGAAACACCCCTTCCATGGAGGGCAGAGACAAGCTACTTTCTTTTTCTGCTGCAGAAGGGCAATGTCTGAGCAAGTCAGCTTCTCCTGGACTCCAGAATATGGATCAGGTCAATGGCCTGGAAGGTTTCTGGGACCTGCTGGGTTTGATTTTTCTTGGTGTAATGCTTTATGAGGAATATATGACCACACAGTATAACAAAGGTACAACCCAGAAAATATTTTTAGCAGTACTGACATGGAATACGAACTTAAAGAAAGATGCAGTTTCTGTAACATGATCATAGATAATGGTTACAAACCAAATTAAGTCTAAATATTTGAGGAAATTAGCCTGCAAGACTGGATGTGAAGGAGTGAACACATACTAAATTGTTCTGATGAACAGAAATTACCTTCTGAAGTAATGTGAACTTGGGATGACTTTTTACTCTTTGTGTGATGAGGGGAAAATGGTTCATTTTTGCTCTTTAACAGATGCTGCCTTTGAATTGTAACAAGAAGGGGGGAAAACAGATAATGATTTCCAGTGAAGTCTAATTTGTTAAAAGGCACAATTAAGCTTTGAGATAAACGATTTAGCTTTTAAAACACTGAGAGTAAAGGAATTAAACTCAATTTTCACCCACTGCCTGTAGGGTAGCTTTTTGACTTCTGTAAAAGGGAGCATTGTGCATTCAAAAAAAAAAATCATTTTTATGGTTGTGTTCTGTCTCTGAAACTACACATGTGCAATGACAGCTATTTTGCATCTATTTTAGGGCAGGTTATCTTATTTGATTCTTCTGAGAAGCTAAGCATGTTGCTATAGCTACTGAGCTTGTGGCTCTGGTGAGGTTTTTTCATCAATTTCTAAATGTAATTGTTAAATAAGGCTGGTATAAGGCCTGTGACATTCTTCTGTTGATTCTACTTGAAGATTTTTTTTTTTCCTTTGATTTCTTTATTTAATTCTAACAGGTACATGGAAATATGTACATACCGTTTTTATGTAAATATGTAGAGACGACAAATGAAAAAATGAATGTTCAGGTTTTCTAAACCAGTATTTGCTTCAGAAAGCTCCTGTATTCCTCTTGTTCAGCTTGTGGTTGGGTGTGGACTTCTGGTCTCCAGTACATAGTACTACAGTATGAGATGCTGCTGAACGTGACGGCTGTGTGAACCATATACTGAAACTCCGTTCTTGAAAATGATCTTTTCTTTCTGGTGTACTACATCTAAAACAGATGCACTAGATGAACTACTGCTAACAATATATTGCAGATACTAGGTACAGGCTTTTAACACATAAAGAGCCATTTTAAACCAGATTTAGCTTGTCCTGTAATTTGTAAAGGCTGCTACCCATTCTTGAACCTGCCTGCAGCACTTGATGAATTCTTTGTTCCTTACAGTTGTGGTCCAATTGTTATACTGACTTTACTAATATCAGGCAACATTACTGAAAATGTAGTATTGGATTTGTCATGGGTGGGCGTGGCTTTGGGTTTTTTCTTTTTTCATCCAAAGTCCACTAGAGGTCCAAGACCTGTATGATGCTTATGACAGCATTGATGCCTTACAGTGTGTAGTTTTTCAGCCATCCTGGAGTATGGGCATTGGGGAAGTTCATCTGCAGAAGCAAAAGCCTTAGTACAAACCTATTACAATGAGGGCAGGGTAGTGGATATTAAATGTTAATGGCTTTTTGTCAGGCAGCAGTAATAAGGAGTGGAGGGAAAACACCCTGTAAAGTAGCACCATCGCTGGAAAGCAAGGATATAGAAGGATGAGCTGGATTTGCAAGGATATTTAGCAATTGAAAGATACAGGTAGGTATCCAGTGAGATTTTTCAAGCCACTAGTGTAAATTAGGAGTCTAATTCTCACTGACATAGACAATGGGGGGCAGCTCTCTATTGGGTCTTTTAGTAAATCCCAGAACCTGCGTATTTGTAACTTTAGGTGCTTTATTACTGTTGTACATTGTGAATGCCTGACAAATTCTTCCGTAGCAGTGGTGGATTTAGTGGCTACTGGCCGAACCTGAGTGTCTGGAATGCAGTGCTTCTGAGCCGCTTGGGATAGTGTAAATGTATTCTTTACACAGGTTTTATTCAGTTAAGATTAGTGTCCTATTCAGGCTTCAATAGCTAATTCCATCACAGAATAAATTATTTCAGAGCTCATAACTTTCAGAGAATGATATATATACAGTGTCCTAGTTTCAGCTGGGATAGAGTTAACTGTCTTCCTTAGTAGCTGGTACAGTGCTATGTTTTGAGTTCAGTATGTGAAGAATGTTGATAACACTGATGTTTTCAGTTGTTGCTCAGTAGTGTTTAGACTAAAGTCAAGGATTTTTCAGCTCCTCATGCCCAGCCAGCGAGAAGGCTGTAGGGGCACGAGAAGTTGGCACAGGACACAGCCAGGGCACCTGACCCAAACTGGCCAACAGGGTATTCCATAGCATCTGACGTCCCATCTAGTTTAGGAACTGGGAAGTGCGGGCAGGGAATCGCCGCTCGGGGACTGGTGGGGTGTTGGTTGGCAGGTGGTGAGCAATTGCCCTGCGCATCATTTGTACATTCCAATCCTTTTATTACTACTGTTGTCATTTTATTAGTGTTATCATTATCATTATTAGTTTCTTCTTTTCTGTTCTATTAAACCGTTCTTATCTCAACCCACGGGTTTTGCTTCTTTTTCCCGATTTTCTCCCCCATCCCACTGGGGGGGGGGGGGAGTGAGTGAGCAGCTGCGTGGTGCTTAGTTGCTGGTTGGGGTTAAACCACGACATACAGATATTTTGCTCCTGTTGGAGAATACTAGGTATTCCAAGAATAGGAATAAACTACTGAAGAGATTATAAGAGAATAAAAGTACTGGAGGTTGATACTGCAAACTCCTTTAAAGATTGACTTGAAGACAGGTTCATAATAACCAAACTGGTGTTACATTTTTAGAATAATCAATCCACTCACTGTTGTGAAGAAAAAATCCCTACTTCAGGAAGACCCTTTGGTCATGAAAGCTCTTCCCTCTTAGAGAGTCTTTGTTTACATAAGGCCAGGGTGTTACCAGTCATCTGTGGAGTGGATGAGGTATCGGTCTGGTGGCTTGGGACATCTGCCTCTGCAAAGTGCTGAGCTGGATGTATGACTTGTAAGTTCGATGCCCTCTATTTCTGTTCCTGAAATAGTAACTTCATTTTTAGGGAACTCGTACCAATTCCATACACAGGTACACGGATGTAACCTGTTAGGACATTATCATTGGCAGACAGCTCTTAAGGTAAGCAGTGATCATCCCTTTAAGGGTTTGGATTACCAGCATATTTCCTTCAATTTTTTGTTGTTGCTTTCCTGCAGTTCCTTCTTTGTTGCAGAGTAGTCTTCATTTCTTCTCCTCATATGATCTAAAATATCTTTTTAGAAAAGAGCTAAGAAATGATTATGCATGTAATCAGGGAAATGAACAAATGAATGCACATCCTAGTGACCTAAGAGATATTTGATAAATTGTAATTGTGAGTAAAAATTTTTTTTTTTTCTGGTAAACAGTTACCCATCTGATTTCTGACTGCAGCAGTTGATTTAAAATGAGTAATCATGCAAAATTTTTAAAGGTTTATAACCTAATCTTGGTTTCACGTAAATACCTGATTGTCAAATCATTTAGTAAAAAATACTATCATTTAAGATTGTCTCACTGGACTGTTTATGAATATGAGAAATATGTAGTGTCTATATTGTGTGTAAATGTATGCATGCATGCAGGTTAAATGGAGTTACACAGGCAAATTCCTGTCTCAAATCTAAAGTATTTCAGTCACTAAATTTTAAATGGATTCACATTATATTAGTCTGATTAATTGACCAATATCTTTAAAAATAATATGGACGTTTGTATGCATGCATAATCACCTAAGGTGCTTATCCTGTAATTTACTGAAGTGACTGTGGCCTATGATGTGAGAATTCTTGGCTTATAAAAATCCAACCTTTAATAACTACTATAAAAAATAATTGTAATTAGAGCTTAATCAGCTTATAAAATACAGAAATGTTTAAAACCTTACTTTTGCTTTGTGGCCATCGAGCTGGTGTAGAATTTACTGGAGTACTGCTGGTAGGTTACATCAGTAGCATTGCAGGAAACTAGTAATTTCATAGTAAGTAGAATTAAATGGGGAAATGCAACTTTTTATTGGCAAAATTTGACTAGGGTACTGAGTCAGTTTCTGTGATATTTTTTTTTACTTTTTTTTTTTTTTTAAAATCCCTGTAATATTTTAAAACTTGCAGAGCAATCCTTGATTTGCAGCTGAAGTGCAGCCAGCTTTGGGTGAAACATAGAAGCTGTTTAACAGCAGGACTGCTCTGTAGCTTAGGGCAGGAAACAAGGATGCTCTTTCCAGTTAGAACTATAGAGGTGTAACATGCTGGTGAAGCCTGTCTTGTGATTTCTCAGCTGGCTGATCTGACTAGCAAAGAAGAGACTGCTACCAGTTTCAGCTAAAAGAATTACTCATTTAACTCAAGTGAACCAGCGTTGGTGCTTTGATGCTAAAGATTAAGGTTCAGTGCCTGCTGGCGGTCATTGGGGGTTGTCTACCATTGAGTATATGGCATAGTTGCTGTATAATTATCAATGCTGGAATTTGTTTGTGACGTTAGGCTTGATATGTCTTTCATTTCAAAATCTGCTGTAGGATCACTGACTGTAAGATAGATAGCATTTTGGATGAATTGCTGGTTATTGCCTTGTCCTTCACTTGCATTTAGAAGAAGCATTTCACAGAATGAGGAGTTACTTTTCTAGTACAAGGTAAATTTCTGGATCTTATTCACCTTATTTATACAGAGAGCTAAGAATGACTTCACTCATTGAATATATTCATTTGAATATTAAAAATTGTGCTTACCTTGCTTACCTGCTCCTTAATTTTTTTTTCCAAGTGGTTGAATACTGTAGTTAGAAAATAGATAAATGGACAGTGGTATATAATGCACCTCTGTTACTGTACTAACAGAAATAAACCATCATTTTCTCCATAAAAAAGCACATTGTTATCTTTCCAGTATCTGATCTCTTCCTCTTGCTCTATTTTATGCAGAAATGCATAAAAATCCCAGGCTGGTTTTAAACTTACAGTATTGAAATGAGAGACAGATGTGTATTCTGCAAAGAATCCTCACAGAGCTACTCTGTCAGTAACCCTGATTCTTTTACAAGGATGGGAAATCTCTTATTCGGTTGTCTTCCTGATACTATCGGTGATAGTTTTGCATAGAGTGAAGTTGGTATCAGTAGTGGAAGCCTATAGCTTTACTTCATCTCCAGATCAGGTAATGCTACCTGGAGTATTAGCTTGCTGTGATCACTTTAACAAGGCAGTGTCTACATTCTTGCTTTTTGTAGATCACAAGTTGTTTGTATTTGTATTCTCTGGAATGAAAATATAAGTGTAAGAACATTATCATTCACTTAAGTTATCTTACTTCCCATCATTTTTAACTCTCAAACTTTTTCTCCATACCATTTTGGACATAATTTTTGAGAAGGATTCTCCGTGTGCTTGTCACCTTATTTCCTTGTAGAGTCGCTTGAAACATGCATATTCAGAACCTCTTTGGAGAGCCAAGGCCCTGCTTTGTTCTGCCTGTCAGAAGAGCTTGTGATTTTCCTGCATTTCCAGTAGAGCTTGAAATTAGTCATAAAGTGATGTTCTACTGAAACAAGCATGGGACTCAAAATTAACATGGGTTTTATTTGTAGCTTGTTTTGTGCATGGTCATAATCTATAACATTAGTACCATACTGCTTGCTGCATGGGTTTCTTAAGGCAGGTCTGTATGTTGTTTTTTATGGCAAAGCCAGCTGGGTGGCACCGCTTCCTATCTGGAATCTTTGCAGACATGTTTAGCATGGCACTGAGCCTTGCTAATGCAACTCCCCGAGTGCCACTGAACCCAGGCTTTAGCGTGGATTCATAGTTAAAGCTGCATGGCTTCCAGGTGGCTTCAGCATGGGCAGAAACTGCCCTCCAGAAAACAGCACTGATGTGAGTGCAGAGGGAATGTGGAGTCTTCATCTCTCTCTCTCTCTCTCTCTCTGTTCTTCAGAATTGCTTTCTGTTAATTTCTCAGTGGTAAATGTAGGCATGGGTTTTATGAGAAGAAAATACTTGCAAGAAGGTAAAATTTGGAGCTTTTGATCAGAATTTCCTGCCAATGTCTTTTTAAAAAAGGAATGAAATACAAGTCCCCCTTTCTTATTGCTGGAATCGACCTGTAGTCAACTCCTTCCTTCACCCTTCCTGGTAGCACACATACAACAGTTGTCAGTCTTGACCATCAGACATGCTAGATCCTACTTGTGGATCATTGGAATATTATGCCAATGCTTTCATTGTCACTGAATGTACCCTAGAAAAGTAATTGAAATTCTTCATATTGTCCTGGTGCCTTAGTGTTACAATATAATGGATGAGAGAGGTTTATGCATATGACAATTGCATCCATTAGTGCTTGCATGAATAGGACGGTTGTATTTAGTGACTGGGCAACAAGTGTATCGTACTTTGAAGGGATCATCCACTGGAGAGTTGTAGGGGTTCCACAGTGATAGTTTTTTTTGAATGAAGTTCTAGAACTCAGGGGACATTCAAATCTACAGAAAAATGGAGGGGGCTTAGCAAGAATGTGATAAACCCTACAAATCTGTGGTCTTTATTTTCCACTTTTGACCATAATTCTCTCTTTTCAAGTACCTACTGATTTGCTGCTACTGATTGCAGAGTCCTACCTATGTGCACAGCCACCTTCACTGTGTTTCAGGTAAAATAAATATGCTGAAGGTCACATATGAAAATGAGTGATTTAATAGAATTAAGTGTAAGCAGCACAGTGACCATTGTGTTGACTACAGATTGGGTTTAGTAGGTAGTGTTTTATTGTTTAATTGGTATGATACCTGCTGCCAGTGAAACCCGGTACTTCATCTGGCCATAGCACAGTTTCAATGACCCTTACTGATTTTTTTTTTTTCCTTCCCCCCCTCCCTCCCTCTAACTCAAGGTCTTGTTACAGTAAAAGCTGATGTGTGACAAAGAAAATTACAGCAATGGATGCTTCTGGGACTTGCATACCAAGGACGTAATTGTTTCTATGCCTCTTTGAAATAGTTGCCTATCTGCAGCTATAATGATTACTCCAGAGGAACAAATCAAAACCTGGTCAGCTCAGTACCAGAGTTTTTCTCTTAATCAAAAGAATGTATTCTTTCTGCAGAGCCAGTTTCTATCTCCAAGAAAAGCTGGAAAGTGCTGCCTGTCCCTCAGAAGTGTTTCCCTGCAGGCATGATTTTGATGGATGTATGAAGGGAATACCATCTGCCTTAGGGATGGTAGAAGGAGCTGTGTAACACAGAGCTCCCAAGGGGTTACAAAGCTGTAGGACATTTAGGAGTGTCGAGGGGAGAGAAAGGAAGGGCAAAGGGAGACTCTTCTGCTGAGAAGCAGGCTACTGAAGCAAGATGTGGATGCAGTTTGTCTTGGGTTTTTTGTATCATCTCAGTACATGCTGGCTATTGTGTCTCAGGATTTTTACCAGGCTGTCTTCTTCTTATCCCCGTAAGTCATTAGTGACTTATGATATAGCATCCTTTATAGCCTCTGCAGGCTTAGCTGTAATTTAGATCACTGTACCAATACGCTAATTGGCTGCTTACGCCTATTGTCATTTACTGACTCCGTAGGTGTCCTTGCCTTTCCTTCTTCATGAGTTTCATGATTCTACAGTCCTAAAGGCAAATGGTTGAAAGGGCTCTAACATGAATGCCTTGGCTTAGAAATGCCACACATTTTCTTGATGAATTTATCTCTTGCATAGGTTGTAGACCTTGTCTTTTTGACTGGGTCTACTGACCATTCGGATCTCATGGGATCTCTGTTGAGCTTCACTAGTTTCTTCTGGGGTAGTTTAAAAAGGTCAGCTCCATTTGATGTACTACTATTTCACCTGTCCTAGAACATCTGAAGCTTGAGGTCCTCTCAGTTGAGCCCAATCACCTGAGAATATAACTTTATTCATGTCTGAAAGAAAATCTGATTTTAATAGAAAATTATATAACTGGAAAAGAATAAATCAGACAAAAAGATCTGTAGCTAATGTACAGTCAAGCACAAATGCTGTGGAATAACTAACATTGTTAGTGCTGATAATTGTATCTGTATTGTGGTATAACGCCAATCCTAATCATGGACCGTGTTGCATTATCTGCTGGTCAGGAGGTCACAAGCTGTAATTCCCCCTGTTTGTGTAGGTCTGAAATAGACAAGTGGAAATGGAAGTGATTGTGTTTGGGAGGATGAAAGAATTGCTTATTTGAAAGCATGATGTTACTACAAGGGTAATTGAAGATTGTGAAATATTGAAGCATTCAGGGGAACTTTCTGCAGTGAGGTACTGTTAGAACAGTTTCCTCCATCACTTCAGTACAAGCTGTCCCCATGAAAGTAGTATGAATTGATATGGGAGCTTAATAAACGAGTATTGTACGTGTGGGTAGGTGTATCTATTGCATCAAGACTTACAGCCAAATAAGAACAAGAGCGATATATGTTGAGCCTTCACCTTTCATGCAGTAGTAGATGAAATCAACGGCAAGAACAAACATTTTTATTTTACATCAGAGTTAAGGTTAATGTTTAATAAATGTTCAGATCCTTCAACCTTTAAATTTTCTTGTTTCATTACAATACTTCTTAGACTTAATAAAAACCTCAGTTCCCATGATTACCCCTTCAGAGATGTCACAGTATATCCCAGCTGCAGAGGAAGTTCTGCACAGCATTAATTATGCACTGAAAATACAAAGAAAGCACTTGACATTTTTCCCAGATCCATATTGTGTTGTTTTACTGGTGGTTGGATTTTTTCTTTGCATTATATTTATTGATTCAAAAACTGTGGTTTGAAAACTTGTTCCAGAACTTGCTTTAGGTGTATAGGATTTTCCCCCAGTCACAAATAATGACCAAAAAAATGGTTATTTACTGTCCCTGAAGGTTGTTTAGGGCTATATCTGAAGGACTGTAACTAAACATGACTAATGAGATCATTGGCAATTACTTCCTGTGCTTCCTTTCCTGGAAACAATGCAAACAGTAACATTTTGTTTGTTCATTGATTGCATTATTATTAAATACGTAAATCAAATGATGTTAGAACATTACCATTTCACAGTATGGTCAGAAGACTCCTTAATTTTGTAGTACACTCAGGAGCAAATTATGTTTTGGGTCTGGTGCACACTCAGAGAGCTATAGCACCATTCATGGCTTGTTAGCTTCTTTACTCTTAATTCTTTCAGGAAAGTAGAAAGTACCACATTTAAAAAAATAATTAGCTGCAATAGAGATGAAAGCAAATTTGGTTTCTAACTACTGTTACACAGTTGAGCTAGACCTCTAAGGGTGGTGGTGTCATTTTATAAATATGAGAACTAAGGTACAGAAATAAAAATGAAGCCATAAAGGCAATCAGGAACAGTGCCAGTGATAAAAACTCGCATCATCTGATACAAAGCCCATCGTTCTGCGATTGAGAGGAATTCAACTGCAAGAAGTGACTATATTTTTTCTGTCTAGCCTGGAATACTTACAGAAGCAGCAGCAGAATGGAACTTTTCAATTTATTTTCAGATTTTATTTCTTGTGTCACAATAGATGGAACAATGGTAAATAATGAATAAAGGAAGTTGATCTCTTAGGTGTTCTTTATTTAAGAACAAAATGGTTCAAAGAAATAAGAGGGAACCCATTAACAATTCCCAGCTCCTCCTAAACCACAAGCTTGCTCACACTTGCTACGTTAAGTCCTGTTCTGAGCAAGTAAACAACCCGTAAGTGAGAGCCAGAGATTAACTACATTCTCCTGTGGAGTTTCCAAAGCAGCAACATCTTTCATGGGAGCAATTTGTCTGAGAAGATAGCAACATACTCTTTGTCTCAGTGATGTAGGTCCTTGTGAGTCCAGAGAGGGAGGATCCTTTGTTGCCTCTATTAATGCTAGAATTATTTTGAATAGACATCTCCTATCTCTCTGTTGGTCTTGATCTCCATCCCTTGCAGCTACAGGCAGTTGTAACCATGAGGGTATTGTGCTGTGGTCAGCATGAAGCAGTGTTTACTCTGGATGGAATTTCCATACAGAAATCTGATAAAAGGATTGCAGTGGAAATTGAACTAGAATGTATTGTTTATGCACTGTAATTGCAAAAATACTTTGGAAGTACATACTGTGCTTTGAGACTTGCAAACAGATTTCATTTAAGTTAATTACATATTGGCATATCGGTTAAAAGGTATCAGGAAGGACGACTCCTGCTTGATGCGTTGTATTAACTATCATACGCTGCTGTTGCAGTAATGTAAGTTAATTTGGAATGATCAGCTCAGACTTCATGCAGCCTAGGCTTGGAATTAACAATGCTGAAACTGGTTGTTATCTCATTTTGCCTTTACATATCTGGCTTTAAAATAAAGCTTCACAACAGCAGATGTTGTATATTGAAAAGCAGGGGGAGCTCTTTCTGTCTTTTACATTTAAAGAGATCAGTATTTGTGCTAGTTCTGAGTAAAAATGTTCACAGCCTCCTGATAAAACTGTAGTTAGTAGGGCGTACTAGCTCTTTTCCATGAAGGTATATAGTTTTGAGATTATCCCATGATTAGTAAATCTTGGCTTTGTAGGTGGATAGGAGTGTGGAGTTTTGTCGAGGTAAGCTAGTCAACCTTTAAGAGTGCTTGTCATGTTCCTGTGCTCGGATTCTACTGGTTAGTAGTAAAAGGAAGTGTTGTTTGTAAGGCAGATCAATAGGGTGAAAAAACATGTCTGATTCAGTAATGGAGACTGTATGCATGAATGCAGGCTGGGATGGGAGGGATAGAGTAAAAGAAGTTACACCAGAATTTTTACACCAAAGTCTGTCTTAATGTTAGTAGTCACACTAAAATCTCTTAAGCCAAAACCCACTGAAGGGGTGAGGGGCTATAATTTCCATTGACTTCAAAGGAATTGCTAATGCCTGATTTCTGTCAGCATTTGACCTCCTGAAAATTCAGAGGAATAAAGCCTAAAGGTGTGGGTCCTTTTTGAAGGCTTTGGAAACCAGAGTGTGTTTTTTGTCTTAGAATCACTGAATAATGTATGTTGGAAGGGACTTTTGGAGGTCATCTGGTCCATCCCCTGCTCAAAGCAGTGTCTTTAAACCTTTTATGACATCCTTGTAAGACTGGGCATATGTGAGTAGTTTGGAGCTTTGTTAGGTTTGACTCAGTCATAAACCATAAACTGTAACCCTTTTAGCTTGAGCTAAACAGTGAGAAAAAAAACCCTTTCAAATATTGAGCACTTGCACTCACCACAGCTTATATACAGTGCTAACTTCAATAAATTTAGTCTTGAAACACAACAGTAGTAGTTGTGGAAGTTACTGTGTACAGTTACTGTGGATGTAAGTTGTGATTCTTACAATTGCAGATTGACCAGGTAGGGGGCTGTGGCTTTTGGGAACAGAATTTCCAGTGGAAAGGTTTCAGGTCACACACATACAAAAAGATAAATAGCAAGTAAAATCATTGTAAAATGGTAGGCTAAAACAATTAGAAGTTTTTCATGGCATGATAGCTAAAATGTATTATAAATATTGAGTAGGCCATTTTTTTACTTTTAATTTAAAAATATTTATGTTAGGGTCATTAGAAACAACATGCAAAAGTATGAGAAGTAGAATCACTCAAAAAATAAAGTAAAAATTAACAATGACGGAGATGCTAGCTAAATTTAAAAGAAAAAATTGAAATCAGGTGCTATTAAAGCTGATACATGCAGAATGCATGAAGCAAGATGAAATTTGCAGTTTGGAAGATTACTGTAGATTTACTTTATGCAGAACACCTGTCTGCATTTGCAGTTGTAGCTACTGCAAAAATTAAAGTGGTCTCTATTTCTAATCACATCATTAATATGTTTGATGGGAGATATCCACAGTAATAATTTCTGGTGCACAGAATAAAAAGAGTTGAGGTTTACTAGCTGGGCATAAGTTTTCTGAAAGATATAAATTTTAATCTTTAAGAGTATAGAACATTATGAGGCAACTCTGGACTTTTGCTGGTGAAGATATAGTAAATCCATGATGACCTTATGGTTGTATAAAATTAAGAATGGCAAATGTTGGACAGCTGTGACTCGATATTTGCTTGATATCAATACCATAAATAGTTTGAAGCATATCAAAGGTGGGGTCCAGATTTTTTTGATAGCACCTGGGGCAGCTGGATGAACAACTGAAGGGAACTTGCCTGCATTTTTTACTGGCCTTGCAGTGTAACTTTCAAATACTGGCTGAGGATACTGTGTTAGCTAGCAAAGACATTTTCTTGGTTTGAGCTCTTCGTAGGTTAAACACATCTCCACTGAGTAATTCCTGGTTTATGTTTTCCTCATTCATCAGGGTTTATCTAACCTGGCCAACTGGGGAGGTCCTAGTTGACTGGAGGGTAGCAAATGTGATGCCCATCTACAAGAAGGGCTGTAAAGAGGATCTGGGGAACTACAGGGCTGTCAGTCTGAAGCTGGTGAAGGGTCTAGAGAACAAGTCCTATGAGGAGCAGCTGAGGAAACTGGGGTTGTTTAGTCTGGAGAAAAGGAGGCTGAGGGGACACTTTATTGCTCTCTACAACTACCTGAAAGGAGGTTGTGGTGAGGTGGGTGTTAGTGTCTTCTATCAAGTAACTAGTGATAGGACAAGAGGAAATGGCCTCAAGTTGTGCCAGGGGAGGTTTAGATTGGATATTAGGAAAAATTTCTTCACCGAAAGGGTTTTCGGGTATTGGAACAGGCTGCCCAGGGAAGTAGTTGAGTCACCATCCCTGGAGGTATTTAAAAGACATGTAGACAAGGTGCTTAGGGACATGGTTTAGTGGTGGATTTGGCAGTGTTAGGTTTACAGTTGGACTAGGTGACCTTAAGGGTCTTTTCCAAGCTAAATAATTCTGTGATTCTATGATTCTAATGTGTTTTCACATGCCAGAGTTTTTGACTGTGTGGCCAAGTGAAAGCACATAAGCTGTTTTATGCAAGTTGCTATGCTAAATCTGGCATTCTTCTAAATATATAGAATATTTGGGCCTGCATCTCACATAGTTGAACCATTTTGTAGTGAAGAAAAGAATATAAGTAGAATACTTAATACTGATTTCCACATCTGGAGTATTGCAGAAGGATCTTACTTGTCAAAGACAACTTCCTCTGTCAGCTGCATAGTCACCGGATTCATTCCTTTAGTTGCCAAAAGTACTAGTCACCTTTCTCTTTTGCCATAGTAAGGAGACTAGATTAGAAATAGCGTTTGATTGGAAAACGTAGTGATCACAAAACTGCAAAGCAGGATGTGTTCCTTCTTATAGTCTATGGCCGACCTGATACCTTAAACACTCCAATTTCAGTTTTTGGAAGATGTTCTGCTCTGCATTCATAGTGCCTCAGGTGCTTAAGTTAGGCATTTGATTGCCCTAGACCTCCTACATGCAGAGATAGCCATCTCTTCTAGGGTATTCATAACTTATGCAAACATAGAAAAGGAAACTAATGGTACTTTTAGATTATTATCTTTGCTTAGCATTACTGTCACTTTGTTGTTTATAGGCACAGGTCAGATAGATAGTCCTGTATATACTCATTCAGATTCTGTAACTGATGGATAATGCATCTGTTTCCTTTAAATTGGCATGCTAAGATGAGAATGTGAGCAGCTAAATAACTGGAGTCAAGAATAAGTGCTTAGCCCTTGCTTGGGTAATCAATCTCACAGACTCAATAGGAGGCATGCTACGGAAATAGCAGGAAAGAGAATCTGAAAAGATGTGGGATGATTTCTTTAGCGTAAATGTGGTTTCATGTCACTTTATTTCCATGACTCACTATATCTAATATAAACAATAAAAGACAGAAGAGGACTGGCTTTCCGAGGGTGGAATCAAATGTGAATAAATTTAACAGGGATTTAAGCTGCAGAGAGCTCTAGTGGAACTTTTTGAGTTACGTCTGACACTTATCCTGTCATTACTGGCTGAAAAAGAAATGTTTCAGCCTTTTTATTCAGCAATGCTAGCAAAAAAAAAAAAGAAAAAAAGAAAAAGGGTCATTTTAACCCTCTGTCCCACTGTACATAGTTCTTATTTTATGTTATTCCTGAGGTAAGCTAAGCACCTTTAGGAACAAATAATAAATGTAAACTATATCCCCAGGTAGAGGTAGTAACAGAAGCAGGAGAGAGAATGGAGGAGTAAGCAGTAAAAAGCAGGAGTAAGCAGCTTTATTTTAACAGTACAATCAAGTCATGTTTACCACTGTTGCAGTGCTTTGTCCTCACATCTTTCAAACTGCCTACTAAAACTGAGGAATTTTGCATTGAGCACATCAACTTGCTTGTCTGGTAACTACGTTGTGAGAGTGCCTGGAGGCCTCAATTGGGACTAAGACCATACTGTGCTAGGCATAGTACAAATGAGGAAAATTAAGTCAGTCCTTTCCCAAGAAACTCGCTAGAGAAAAATCTAGCTGTGATGACAGTTGTGGTTAGGTCTCTGTGGATGCATATTGAACTGAAAAAAGTTAGCTCCTGTTATAAAGAACATAAAGTACAAAACATTGCTATTTTTGTTTCTCAGTTGTCTTTATCTGTATCAATGTATGACAGAAGACAGCAGAGCAATCTACTACAGAATATCCACATACAGAGCATGCATGTTTTATTTGTCTTGCATACTGATAGTGATTGTACTTGGATTTGTTTTTATTTACCCGGCATATACTACAGTCAATTCAGTGAACATGTATTTTGTAGGTTTATCTGACCAGGATGGAAGGGGAGGCCCATCTGTGTTTTTTCTTGTTTCTGTCATATCCTCAGCATTTGGTGGGAGAGGGCTTTGCAACCAGAGCATTTTCTGACTGCAGGACTCCATCATTGCAGACTTTTTTTTCTAAGTAATTCCTCTTTACATTCTGCTCTGAAATCCCACTGGGTGCCTGCTCAGCAGTGCTTTAACTTCTGAATATTGGAACCAGCAGGTATGGTGAGAATGGAGTATTTTAAACAGCAGAAGAGACACTTGGTGTGGTGTATAATATTTGGCGCTCTGTACATTGCACTGGAGAGAAAAGCTCTTTGTGAGTAACTTAGGGCACAACTGCTTATGGAGAAGTGACTAGGACTTCCAGGGTATGCAAAAGCTCTAGAACAGGAGAGTGGTGCCAGGTGCTGGAAAAAAGGAAACAGAAAGACATCTCTGGATTGGTAACTCTGCTTTTAAGACAAGATGGATGTAATTCTAAATCAAAAAATTTTGCTTGGCAAGGGTGTAAGATGAGAGACATTTATCCAAAGGCAGACATTTATGGGTAAAGCATCTTCTTTTAGTGCCTGTCTGCTGTACAATGTGGAGATCATTATGGTAAATGCTCATCCTTTTAGATGAAGTTGTTGGCTGCGATATGCTCGGACTTTGTTATGTTCAAAGGTTTTTGTAACCAAGTGTGACTTTCAGTGGAAAAAGAAAAATGCAGTAGAAACTGCAGAAGCATATAAAATAGGTTTGTGTAGGTCAAGGAAGCAGAAAGAAGGGTGATTCTGGGCTAAAATATGATAGCTTCTTGTCAAGTCCCTGAATTAATGCTTTACTGGCAAGCAGGCATGCGTGCATGTGTAGGCGTGTATGGGAAAAGAGTGAAATAGATTACAGTCCAGAAATCGGATTCTTGAGCAAGGTGTTTTTCTTTTACTTGGATAGGAGAAATAGCTGAGTCGTAACTTTTCTATGAAGTCAAAAGAGGGCACCTTTGACATAAGGTCTCTATGGGGAACAGTACAGAATGCGATCGAGAAAATAACAGGGGAATGTTTTTTAAGGGGTCTGTTTCTTTTTCTTAGGAGGGCTATTGAAATAGAAAACCTCCCTGAACATAGCAAAAAGCAAATTCAACCTACTTATGGTACTTACACTCTTCTTCTGAAATTCCTTTCTCAGTTGTCTAACAAACAGGAAAAGAAATGCTAATTCAGCCAGTAAGATTGTTTTGTTGCTATGCTTAATTTCTTTGCATGTTTAATTCACTCTGAACCTTCAAATAGCTTTCTGTTGTTTGTCTTGGTGGCCTCTTGTTGCTTTATTTGCTTTTGAATTGATTTGCAATCTTTCACTCCCTTCCTTTTTACATGAAGATCTGTGGGGATAAGGGGATTGTATCTCTTCCTCTCTGTCCTCTGCTGCCTTGCTTCCTCTCCTTCCTCTCCAAAGCATGTTTCATGCAACATTGAGCTCATCAGCTGGGTTTTTTAATACTCCAAATGGAGGAGTTCTGTAATGGTTGTTGGGAAGCAATACTGTAATACAGTTGGCCTGTATGACTAATCAGTTAGATAAAGAATTCAGGCTGCAGAATAGCAGTGCCTTCATGCTTGATTGATGATAACAGCAGCCAACTGACTTACTGCCCTTACTGCTAGCATCCCCCACACTATTAGAGAGGATTTCCAGCATAGTACAATAGATTTGTCCTAGTAAGCATAATGCTGGGGTTTGTAGCGCATGACATCAAAAACAAAAGAAAAGCGGGTCAAAATGGATGATTCCCTGAATATACTTAGAAAAGCAGGAGTGGAAGAGTCTGGAACTAATGTTTGCTCATCCCCTACCTGCATACTTCCTACCAAAAGAAGTGGATTAGTCTCTGTACTCAGCACACCGTAAAGAATGTCTCTTATTCCTAATGACCTTTACCATGGAGCTTGTTTTTCTTTGGCAAATCTCCCAGAGCATAGGCAGGGCTGATTTCTTTGGCTAGTAGAAGTTATTCTGTTTGAGTCAGGGCTTATGGAACTGGCATTATACATAAGCATAGAAAGAATATATGGAGTGAAATAAAATATCTTTTATGGAACCATAAGAAAGAAGAAAAAAATACACTTGTTTAATATAAATGCCTCTCAATTTCTTTTGTCTTACAAGCTGTAAATAGCTCTCAGAAAATCTTAGTTGTTGTGGGTTTGGGGTTTTGTGTGTGTCTAGTGATGTAAACTTACTGCCCTATCCACAAAGCCATGGATCATACTGTTACAGTGAAGCAAAGAACAGGTTGAGGTGGGAGAACTTTCTGTTGCAAAACGAAAGATGGAGGTTTTCCTGGATGAAACCAAAATCTGTTTATGAATCTCAGGAGAGCGATTCCACTCTCCTGTTTTATAGGAGAGTAAGGAGCCAAGAATATGGATATTTCTAACACATACACATAGTAATACATTTTATGGACACTGTGAACTTATCACATGTCAGGTGTTAGCAGATTGATTGCATTCTGTGTCATTGCAGAAACCTAGCTGTATTTTTTTTCTTTTTAAATATCGTTGCGACCCCTGTTCTCATTGCACCTATTAAAACAGAAGCAAAAGACACCTAAAATAATATCTATAAACTAGATACTTGATTTAGATTGATGTATATGTTGCTTGGAGCAGAAATCCACTGAGTGCATAAACTAATATTTAAGATATTTCTGTAATCAGACTTCAGTTGCTGGAATGAGATATGTACTTTGATTTATTATCTGTACAAAGAAATTGCCTAAACTGTAAATAGCTGGTGATGCTTTCTGTCCAGGATTTGAGCTTTGTGTTTGACTTAGTACCTGAGAGAGGAGTATTAAGCTGCAGTACTGATTTTGATTTGAAGTTAAATGCTGAAAATTCTTCATGAGGTTGTTAACAGCAGGGAGCTTCTTTTGTGAAGAACGAAATTAGAAGCTTTCAAATCTTTTAGTACTGACAGACTAGGTGACCTCAGCAAATGATTAAGTTTTTATTCTACCACTGATTCATTAATAGTTGTCCTTCCTTTCTGGGTCCATTATTCATAACAAAAATGTTTCAGTATAAAAGGGAACTTTACCTTTTACAATTAGCCTTCTCTTCCTGCTTGCTTCATTCCCTGTTGCCACTACCTAAGCCACAGAAATACAATTACAATATTGAATAACTGGAATTTATGAGACAATTTAGTTTCGGGAAGTGAATTTGTTGTTTGTGATGTACGGACCTGTCTGAGTGGCTGAAAGCTAGATACCTGTGGTGTGAATGATAGACAACCCTTCCCAAGCGACTTTGCTAATGGGAAGATTGCCAGTTGTGCTGCACTGCTTGTTGTCTGACAATGGTTACTCATTCTTAGCAGTTTACTTTTTGATCTACATGCCACGTGAGCTTAACATCCAGCATATCACAGAAATGAAAATTGGGCACTGTGTGTTAACCTGCAGCTGAATCTAACAACCATTTTGATGCTGTCATAAAACTGCAGATCCTTTTGTAGCTTAAAATACACCAGATTGCATCTCTTAAGCTGTTATGTTAATGTTTTGTATTTATGTATGTGCATTACCTAAAAGATGCAGAGTTCTCAAATCGAAAATAAAGAGTTCTACGATATCTACTCTGTAGTGCATCTGCACCATCTATTTATAAGCGAGGTTTGAACCGATGAACTTGCCTTATGCTGTGCCTCCCAAACAGATGCCAGAGATAGTCAGTCCAGTTATAGAGATATCATAAATCTCTGTGCTGTATATTCAGTGTTTGTCTAAGTCGGTAGTACTCAATGGTGTGGCATGAGGGGGGAAAATCCTAGATTTAATGCCTGGGTGGAGCAAGGGATGTTCTGGATATATGACCACGATGAAGATGGAATTTTAAGCCGTTTTGTCCAACGGAAGCAGTTACACAATCTACTTAATACTAATTTTTTATATTTTTCAGGGTAGGCATGTGTTATAGACAGCTCTGAATGGCAAATTAATTTTACTTTAGTCTTTTGTGATTGACTTGGTCTCCTGGGTCTATAAATCAAGACAATTGATGTTTAGCTTGTTTAAAGTTCAGTCATGCCCAAGCTTTTGGCTTCAGCGAGCATTTTAGCTGTAGAGCTCTGCACCAATGGGGAACACGTGAGGCAAGAAACATTTTGTCACTTTCATTTTTCCTTGGGGAAAATAAGCTGGGGAAAGGATTGTAATCCTCCAGTGATTTGGTGAAATGGATGGGTGGTACAGAACCTGAAAATAGTCTGGAACAAGAAATCTCCTCTAGCCAAAATGTTACTGAGTTAGTTCTGGTGCTCTGTGGAAAGTAAAGGGAGGAAAAAAGGGACACAGAACAAGAATTGTGCGGGTTGGAAAAAGCAATAACACTTCAGAAACTCATAATGAAGCATTATTGTGTGTTAACAGTGGTACTTGCTGTGTGTTGAGTGAACAGTGTTCCAGCACCTGCCAGGAACCAGTTCTTGTCCTACTGATCTTGGAGCAACATGTCCCTCTGCAGGAGTGGATTAATTTCCCATTTATGTTTACTTGCCGTAATCCCATATGGGGGAATGTGCAAACACAGGCATTGTCCTTGGGAAAATGCAGAAAGGATGTGGGAGAGGGGAAATAAGAGGGACTATAGTATGTTTGAGATTGTGTAAGATCTATTAAGGAACTGTGATAGGTAGAAGTCATGCCTGTTTACAGTTCATGTACCTGAAGGAAGAAAATACAGATAAAACATTGCAGAGTGGTTTAACCAATAGAGAAATAGATAAATTTTTCTGTTATACTTGCACATTTCCCTTGTACTTCCACTTGTAGAGATCTTTAGAAATCTTTGCTTGGATCTCTTTGCTAAAGTCTCTGCTTTAATCTTTAGAGAAATCTTAGAAACCTCAAAGCCACTCCTTCCTGCTTAGTCCAGACACAGGTGGTTCTGTCAATGTCTTACTTCCTGACTCAAGCAAAGGTATCAGTTCTAGGTATTAAGACTTCATTAACAGATTAGGGTGGACTTGCACCATTTTTGGCACCGAAAAGCATTTTATCCAGCAGTATGATCAGAAAGAAACACAAACGCACCTGTCCTTTGTCTGAGGACTTTCATTCCTTTATTTCTTCTAGGAGGTGTCTTCATTTTATTGTCTCAAAGTCCAGTATTTCATAAGCCAGTTTGATCCCCTTGCCTTAGATGTTTCTTAGCAGTGACAGGAAATTTACTTTTAATATCTATACTTTTAATAAATAGTGCTTATTTACCTGTGTCAATTCTCTTTTCTTAGTATCCATCTATTTCTATTCCATAATCACAACCTATTTTTAATATTCAGAATTCAAGCTGGTCTGGACTTGATGAGGTCGTGAGCCATAAGATTCATGCATCATATGTAATTTGTTAATGATTCAAAACTTGCCTTTCCAAATATATTTTTAGTTTTTACTCAGTGTTAACGTTTCTGTAAACATTCTCTTGGAAAAGTTGTTTGCCTTACTTCCTACTTAAGGAAGTGGAAATAGCATGAAAACTACTGAGAACAATTAAATTGCATAAATAAAGAGTCTCATAAAATATTTTGAGGCAATTACTCTAAACCTGCTGTAATTATAAGGTTAAAAAGCACAATACAAGTTCTGCTGACACTCTGCAAGTCCATTTCTCAAAGGAGGGTAGTTTCAAAGCAGCTCTACCCAGATTTACTGGGCTGCTCCATGGAACCTACTTCAAGGCACTAATCGATTAAACCTACGCTGTTTAATATTAAACAGCATCCCTTCTGTCCTAACCTGCTTTTGCTTTTCTGTCTGCTCACGAGTGGCAGAATTTTACAGAGAAAGAGAGTAGCATGAATTTTATGGAGACAGTCCTTTGGTTGAGCTAAATGGGTGCTGAATTAAATAATACAAAATCTTACTTTGCTTCTTAGCAGGGTGGGGATAGGAATCCTATGGAGTAATGCCCATCATTAACAAAAAATATTAAAACCAAGACAAGGTTTTATATTCTGGGGTTTTTTTCCACAGTCTTGGTCCTCTAATAGGCATTTTGATGACTAAGACTAATATCTCCTAGCTGTCCTCTGATATTCCCATAGGTACTCCAAGGCCAGACTTACTCGAAAAATGCCAGGTTATTTGGAGTGCACATATGCAGTGTATTTTCTACAGCAATAATAACAGTTCATCGCACATTAATCTTTGCTAGAAAAGTAATAATAAAGTCTTCTAGTAATATGCATTGATATTACTAGCAGAGGGACTAGTTTTCGTTCATCCAGGCAGGCACCAGCCATCCTAGAATATTGCTTGGATCTGCCAGAAGAGGGCACGTGTTATCCAGAGCAGGCAGTGTCTCCCACTGCTGTCCTGCCTGCTGCCATACACCACTGGGTAACTCCAGGGCCGGGGCAATTTCAGGCACTAGCCCAAAGAAAGGCTTGACGTTTTTCCAGTTTCTGAGTTAGGTTGCTTGCTCTTACGGGCTAGCATTCCTCATGGCAGTTTGCCCCCAAAATGTTAAGTGACTACCATAAAAGAGAAGCCTTAAGATCAGCTGCAAGAGTTTTTAATCTTGATCCTACTCTATCGTAACAGGGTTCCCGAGAGATCTAATTTCATTTGTGTTGTGTGGGGTTAATGGCTTGACAGGTACAGGGATATTAATAAATAATTCTTAATTATAAGGTGTATTGAATTGCTAAAAGTGGAGATAATATCTCTTTATGACAATATTGTGCATAACACAGCTAGCCTACTAAATGAAAAGGGGTAAAATAATAATTTGCACAGTCAGATGTTTTGAAGCCACAGAGACAGGTAACAAGATTTGAACATCATTGATTCATCTCTGAGCGGAACCAGAGTACAGGCAGTGCGATCAGCAAAATAACCTGCTGGTTTGTCAATTAAATGTCTCTAGTAAACAATCCAAACAAGTGAAATCCTGCTTTAGGCATTTGCTGCCTGTTTCTATAGCAGTAGCTTATTCACTGCTAGACAATTCTAGTGGTTAAATAGTATTTGGGTTTTTTGTATCTTCAAAGTACCGTCTATCAAATAAGTTTTTGCAAGGACTGTTGCATTAAATTTCTGAGTTACCCCAATTTTAGACAGTCAGAATAAACAGTTAGCAAGCAAAGCTTTAAATGACAGGGGAAAAATAGAACAGAAGTTCATAGTTTTCAAACGTTTACCAGCTTGGACCACTATGTCTTGGACACTGCCTAAGATGGACATATATTACATACATTGAAAAAACATGCTATTTAGCACAAAAAAATCATGATGTGGGGTTTTTTTTTCTAATCTCCATTCAGTCATTTTGTTTTTAAAAATAGATATGAGGATTTGAAATTGTTATTGAATGCCCCAAAAAGTGCTAGGTGAATTTTACGGGGTTTTTTGTTGTTTGGGTTTTTTTGGTAGCACCTCTGATGCCTAGTCATGGACTAGCACTGCATTTAGGTCTTAGAGGCAGGGATTTATGACCAACTGTTTAATATTTTGAAGTTACCATGAAGGCTAGGAGTTGAGATCCAAACTTGATCTCTCTGTGTCAGCTTAATTAAACTTGGTTCTTCTATATTTACAGAAGTGGAAGGACTCACTTAGTTCAACATAGAGACATATTACAGGGGAGCGCCTTATATTAGTTTCATCCATGGTGAACTGTGCAGCAGTCAGGGTTATGTTTAAAACTTTGTTTCTATTGCCTTATGGAAGTCCCAGGTGATGTCTGAGATTGCAGTGCACCAATTTCTTCCTTGTCCTGGGGAACATCCAGAAGAAATTATCAAAAGTTGGTTGCAGGCAAAACAGACGCTTTAGAAGACCCATCTGAAGTGCAAAATACTGTAAAGACTAAGACAGTCTTAGCTTGTAAAAAAATAAATAAAAATAAAAAGTAGTTTTACATTACGTCTCATTGAAATGTAGGACCGTATGGCTTAGCTCTGTTTAGCTTGCTAAAAATACAGTATACTCCAAAATGTGCCCCAAGTTTCTCTTCGAAAACTCTGTGCTGCTTAGGTTGTCATGGGAGCTTATGACACAATACTGAGAAGATGATTAGGAAGAAAAAAAGAGGGAGCTCTGGGCTCAACGTTGTTGGGGTGGAATGGAGGAAGGATAAATCCAAAGTCACTTTGCCAATTTCTCCATGAGAAAACTAGTATAATGCAGTAGAGGAAATATGCAGGAAACTAATACCTTCCATATTCAAGTGTTCAGAAGCATCCCCCAAATTTGTAATTTGCAATCCATTGTGGATTGTATAATTCCCTGCCTTTCCTCACAAAAGAGATCTTTTAACTGAAAGCTTCCATGTTCAGGGATCTGTTTGGAAACCACAGTATTGCACCATGTTGCAAGGAGTTCAGAAAACTCTTCCTATGCAGTTCTGTAGTATTTGGGCTGTACTATAGCTGCTTCTACTGTGGTAGAGCATCTAGATTGATTATCCAGGATAGCAGCCTACATTCCTTCTGTGTGTAACATTATCCTGAGAAAGTGCTACTTACTGTAAGTTTGTCTCTGTTTGTACTTTTCCTTGGCATCAGCTATTGGCCACTGTTAGAGAGTAGGAGTCCAGAGTCCTGGAATAGCTGAAATATCTAAGGCCAGTCTTATACTTCAGTAGACTTGCACTAATCTTGAATTTGTTCCAACTTCTACATATTTTTAGATATTGTAGCATGAAATTTCACACCTCCCAAACTGTGGCTTCAGGGCAGTAGCACTCATGTGGCCAGTTTTCCCAGCTCCAGTAGGACTAATGGCATGACTACAGCATGCAATTCTGCATCCATTCTTTTCTCATTATTTAATAAAACATGTTAACTGTCATAGCTTTGGTCTTCAAAGTAAGTTTTGACACAGTTTATACATTTATTTATACATTTCAAGTATAAAGGGGAATAGTTCTCTGTGTAATGAGAATCTTCACTAGTACCTGTTGTCCTGGGCAGTATGTGTATTAATAAAGAGTGGAGAAACTTAAGTCCAAGGGCTGCTGATGGTGAGCGATTCTGAGTAAATTGGTATAGTAAACTGAAAGGAAAACACAGCACTTAGAGTGACAATTTTAGCTTTGTTCATGTGTTTCTGGATAAAGAGGATTTTTTTAATGATCTGATTTCTTTCTCAATTGGACTCAGAAGCGCAGTTTTACATAGGGAAGGAATAATGTGAAGGTTACACAATTTTACAGTAGATGTAAAAACTTAGTATGGCTATGGCAGGGGAATGAAATTTCAGGGTTATGACTGGGTAACTTATCTTACTAAATATGATTCAAGATGAACACTGTACTGAGTTTACCTCATTTGATTTAACTGCATCTTCTTTAATAAAATGGAAGTATAAAATGATCAGATATTTACTTAGGGATATTTTTCTCTAAATCATGAAGAAGTATTCCTCTAGCCCCTAAAATTAGCTTAATTATTTACATTTAACTGTGATTTTTAAAAGTCCCACAGTTTCAGATGCAGCTTCACAGTTTTGGTTGCTTTTATTTTACGCCAGCATTCCACTTCCGTAACTGAGAGAGTGACTGTATCTGATCCTACCTTTATTAACAACTGTCTTGTTTATGTATGTGGGTAGCTGTTTGTCACTGCTGTTGTTTCCATCAGACCCTTATGTGTACATTGGACACAGACACGCAAAAAAAGGGTCATTTTTTTTAAGACTTATTGCAAAACAGTTTCATAACATGAAGTACTGGTGGTATATCAACAGAGGGGAAATACTGCAGCTGATTTAATTGTGAAGAGCAACACACCAGACTATTCTTCATACACTCGCTCTATGGTGAATTTTATTATTGCTTCAGTGGGCTTTCAAGAGAGGAATGAAATTGTCACTTTTTTTCCGAAAAGTCAAACCTCAGACCAAAAAAACCTGAAGGAACACTGCCTCCCTCACCCCCATTCCCAAAACAAACCCCAACAAACCAACCCCCACAACCCAACCCACGCCTGTTTCTGTACTGGATAAATCTGTATTTGATCTAGTTACATGCTGCTGTGTTACAGTGTTCCAGTAAACAAAATCTTCATCCTTTTCTCGTATTCCCAGTTTGCCAGATTTAGCCTGGATGGTTTCTGCAGTCTAATTCTTTTATAGCCAATTAAGGTTGTCTTATTTTACAGCGAATGAGCTGATGTGATCTTTTTCATTTCTGTGATATGAAAAATCATTGGAGTTAGTGTATAAATTAAAAAGAATATTATATACATGGAAGTGAAATAGCTGAGTTGAAAATATCAGTAGAAACTGCATGAAAAAATCTCTTCTAAAATTATGTAAGATTTCAGCAGTACCACTATAATTTGAAGCATACTTATTAATGTGTGTAAGCCTGTATGTTTATCTGTCACAGTTACGCTAAAAATGAAGAAGTTAAAATCTTCAGATTCAGTTTCATTGTTCAGCTAGTGCATGCAGCAGGCCTAGTTATTGCTTCAGTCTCTTGGCGCTCACATGCATTGAAACTACACTTAATGAGGACTATAGTTACTAAATTTTCACAGAGGCCCTGAAAATGACTTCAAAGATGTTTGAAGACACCAGTTTGTGTGTGCAGAAAATCATAAATGCATGTGGAAATACATACTGTTTTCTACAGGTTTGAATTTTAATGGAATTTTTTGGTTCCCTTTTGAGCTACCCCATTCTTAGTACTCAGCATGGTGATCAAAGAATAGGAATATGGATATGAAAGTAAAAAAATATTTCTAATCCCAGGTTTTGCAATGCATTTTACCTTGGGTACATTATGGTGTGTCTCCAAAAGCAATTACTGCTGATAACTTTACTTCCATTGGAAAATACATTGAAGTCTGAAGTTGAAAAAGATCTATAAATGTAAAATATTTGCATTGTGATGTTAATGGTGGTATTTCATTTAAGTTCTTACTGATGAATGGAATTACAGAAATTTCTTCTGCTTTTTCTATATTCAGCATACTTGGTTTTTTGACATCAGACAGTATTTCGAGTTTTTGTAGGGATTTGAAACTTTAGAGTTGAAGCAGCCTGTGCAGGTTGTGAGGAAGACTATGACAAAGAATTCGGTGAGTTAATTATCTTTCCAGATTGTCCGTTTGGAATGTAGCAAGCTGTCAGATCACTTTATTTGGTCTTTTGCTTCTGACGTAACTGACTGATAGGTTTCAGAAAGGGGTTAAAAGGGGTTAATATATTTCATGCTTTCAGTCCAATAAAGCTGGAATCTGGAGTTGCTATTTGCCACTGTATACAGTCTTCTCTATAATACAGTTTTCTTTCTTCTTTTCCGTAACATTTTGGGAGAGGGGTGGATGCCACCCTTTTGACATGTATGAATAAATGTTACTGCACATTATTCAAATTCCTCCTCTTAGTCTTTCACGAGTATGGACTTGGGTGCAGCTGAGAAATGAAGATGTAAAAAGAAATGCTAGAGTTCTGTGTGATGTCTCCATTGTATCCAGACTACATATACATATAAATGAATATATTTAATTATATATGCTCGGTTACAACAGCCAGCTCCTGAAACTGAGCTCACAGTCAAGAGTCAGTCTAAGTAATTTCTTTTTGCATGATTACATCATTACAGATATTAAAGACCAAGCATCCTCCTGACATTTGTGCTTTGAATTACATTGAAAAGTGTCAATAACTGCAGTCTATTAAAAGGGTGGGCTTTTGATAGCAGGCCACTGCTTTTACAGATCTCTCTTTCAGGGGCCAAAACATAGGATTTGAAGGTTCATGTGGCATTGCAGCTGACAGACGCATACTCTGTGCGATCCATGTGCAGCAAGGCACACACCTGCTTTATTGTATGTGCTGCATGATGAATGTGTATAAATAAGGAACGTGGCTTTTTTAATTTCAGTTGCTGACTAGTATGTGCTCATCAGTTTCTAAACAGTTTGTGCTCCTTCTGTAATCTATTCACAATACTAATGAAAAAGCGGATAACCCAATCAAAGCATGGATAGCAAAACAGGAGACATAACCTATGTGCATAGGTTTGTAAGAAGGGGAAGAACGGCTGGAGTTCAGGGCAGTAATTTAGGAACTGAAAGACCTAGAAAAAAGAAAGAAGAAAATAGGAAGATCTGGGAAGACCTATAAGGAACCTTATAGGCTTCCTTTAAGTTTTCTATGTTACTTGGTTTTCTGTTTTACTTTAGATGAGTTAGTCCTAATTCCTCAACAGTCAGTGAGGATTTAGGTACCTAAAGAACTTGTTGAACTTGGGTCTGAGTTTCTCTGTATTTCATCTCCCAGTCTGCAAAACAATGCTGGTAGCATTGCACTGCCTCAGAGGCAGATGCATCCTGTTGTGAGCATAACCATAATTACAGATCACAAGGCAGATTTTTGAGGAATGGTAGCCAAGTAAGTGGGTTTCTTGATTTGGAAAAGCAATTCTGACCTAACTATTGTGACTGCTTTGGAAATCACCTGTCAAAGATACAGGGATATCACGTTAATTGCTATTTTAACAATCACATTGCTTACTTGTCAAAGCAGTATATTAAGCATGATATGCCTTGCTTATGCCTTAAATTCTTGATTGACCCAGTTAACCTAATTAGTTATGTTTGAGGGCAGACAAAAACCTGGGAGTCTTACAGAATTGAAGTATACCATATAAAAATCCTGCTAGCTTCAATACAATCAGAATAATGCACATTTTCTACAAAAAATTTAAGTATCAAATCCATTTAAAGTCTTGGCAGAGCACTGTGTCCAGCAGCATGGCCATTACTGTGATTCTATTCAGCTTAATATATGCAAACCAGACAGTTTCAGTAAATTGCAGCAATAAAACTTTTGTTCCAGCAGCCAAGTTAATCATTTGACTCTTCATTGGAATGACTGTGTGTTACCATGACAATTGGATGGGTTTATGACTGACACACATACAATTAGAATCTGCCCTTCAAAAGTATAAATCGCAGAGACCTAATGAAAGCTCATTCATATTCTTAAACAACTTTTCATGAAAAGAATGTTAGATTGTGACTCTCACCAGTAAAGGTATTACAATTTGTGGGTCTCAACACCAGTGAACACAGCAGAGTAATACTAAGATTTATTGTGGCCTTAGCCTTAGATTTTGATCCCACCTAAATGTGGACTTCTATTCTCTTATTTATTTAAACCTCCGTGGGTTTAGTGATTTCTTTTAATTAACATCTAGAATGAAATTATGTAATTCTTGAACAATCTAATTTCCTATTGTTTTCATATAGAGCTGTGTGTTCTTAACAGTTGGAGAGACTGTTAGCTTTTTTAATAATAAGATTATGCATATACCAGCTCTAAGAAAATATATGCTATGGCTCTACCAAAATTTACAAAAATCTATGGACATTTTTGTGGATGATTAAATTTTATTTAATAACATAAAATTCACTTTATGTTATTAAAACTCTGGTACTATTAATCAAAGTAAGTTAATAGCAGGGTTTCAGTGGAGAGTGGATTTGCTTCTGTGCTTTCTTTTAGTGTCTGGGTGGCCTCTGGACACACGGAAAAGTCCATCTCCCTTTCTAAGAGATCAAAAAAGTAAGACTTAAATGAGGCCTAGAGGGAATAGCAGATTGTTTTATTTTATCATGGAGATTTGTTAGCATTATATGAATAGCTTAATATATAGAAGCTTTGCACATTTTTTTTTTTTTTGCTTACTCAGGGTGATTACATTTTTTTGACGTCAAGTTAAATATTATTTGTTCATTCATTACAATTATTCTAGCAAGTTGCAGACAAGTATATTTTTGTGCAATTTTGCGAGGCTGGTATGGTGTCGTTGTATCTGATACTATATTCATAGGATCCATTTCATTCCTGTATGTTTTGACATGTGAGAAGCACCTACAGCCTGTGACATTGTTGCAACTGGAAATCAAAATATCTTGCTGATTTCCGAGGTACTTGTATGAAATACGAGGTTTTCTGAGACTAGTATTTTTGGCCTCATCAATCCTTGGCTGCATTTTCAATGCCACAGAAACCAGAGACATCACTGAATCATTCAGGAGGAATAATATAATGAGAGAGGAGAAAACTAGCATCTGAACATTCATGGTCTGCCACAACCTTCTAATGACGGAGTCAGACTGGAAGCTGGCGTGCAAAGTCCCACAGAAGTGTCGTGACTGTAGTGTTTGCAGTTGCTTAGCTGCTTACATTAAAAGGCATGCGTTCAGATTAAAAGAACAGATGTGCAGCCATACCATATTCTGTCTCTTAAATCTGAAGATTATAAATATTAAAATGCAAATAAGACTTGTGTGTTAGAGGTACTACTTCTGTATTTTTGATGGTTAGGCCTGTTCATCAGTTTTATCATACTTGGTGCTTGTTAAGAGGACACTGTCCAGGCTGGCAGAACTAAAATTAGAACTGCCAGCTTTTTTACTGCTTTGTGGTTTCCCATGTCATCTTACTCCCCATTCTGCCTGTTCCATTCCTGTGAGCTTGAACTGTAATGAGCAGTGTACTTTGACAAAAAGGTTCTGTAAGGCACAGTACCTCAATTACATCTGAGACCAGAGCAATCAAGAGTGCAGCACAGTATATCCCCACTTCCAAATGCTATGGCACTGTGAGTTTCTCTGACCTCTATTGTTCTCGTTTGATTTCTCTTTGTTTTAGGAGCAAAAGGAGAAAGGTTATATGGTACTGAAAAACTGATGCAACAGGTATATCAAATGTATATTGATAAATATATAAAATTTAAGTGCGATGCGGTTCCACACTTACTAATCTTACCAGGAATGTATATTAATTAATCCAACTGTCAACATGACTAGCAGGAACTATAGCATGGCGCAAATGTATGTGAATTGTTTACCTGTTTATTTCTCTTCTATTAATTACCTATTCCCTTTCCAGAGCAAGCAGTAGCTTTCTAGGATGGAGTCAGTGTGTGCTTTCTTCACTCTTAACCTTATTTTCCTTGTTTCCCTGCTTGTGTGTATTTTTTTCTGCTTGTTTTTTGTCTGCCTAGCCACAAAGAAAGTTCTCTGCAGTCACTAAATCAGGTACCAAAAATATTAATTAATATTAATTAGTCCATTGCTACTTCATACCTTCCAATGTTTGTCTGAGCAAGTTATCACAGCAGCCACATGAAATGCATACATTGAGAGGGGTAAATACAGTGATTCAGGCACTACTGACAGTTCTCTGGTTTTTAGCTCCAAATGCACTTTGGCACATGCTTCCATTGCCAGTTCACACTTGGCACTACTGCTTCTGTTTACAGTGGAAATGTGGGTCTCTTGAGCGCCTTTCCTTGCCAGTGTTTCTATGTTCTTCCCACTCACAAATTTATTTGGTGTCAGCATATTTCATTGCTAGGCTTTCTAGCATGTGCTATACTCTTCAATACTACCACTGCTGTATTTAGTTGGTTAATTTTGCCTTTCAAAGACGTCTTCGGTCTCTTGTTTGTGTCTCCGCTAGTAACAAAATGCAGTATTTGGGACTGAGGTCAAGCTGTCACTGAACTAGATCAACCAGTTTATTGTAATTGCCAAATTTCTAGTGATCTGAGTCTGCAGGTTTTAAAAAATAGGCAACTGCTGAAATAAATCCACTTTCTTTGTCCTTTTAGTACTGGCTTATTGTACTCTTTCAGAATCCTAACACTCTTTCTTGTTTAGGTTTTCTTTAGCACATCCCCCCTAATATTTCTTAGAAAAAGCAACAAGAAGTTGCTTGAAATTAGCAAGATGTCAGAGTTTTAGGAATATGATTTAATTTAATCTCCCTTCATTGGCTTAAAGATAAATATAAAGCCATGTGGGTCTAAGAAATTGTTTCAACTTCTTTACAGTAGGATTGTAATAAATTTTCTATATCAGAAGAGCTGCAGTATACATGATAAAGAGGTGAGAGCAGTCACCATAAAAAAGGAAACAGTATGGCAAAGCAAATAATTTGCTTCAAAAGTGTCTGGATAACCAAATTCCTACTGTTTTCACATTTTAATCCTTTTAAAAGAAGAGGCTGAAGTCTTTTTCAGTGTTTGAAGACCAGATTAAACCCAACAAACTGTTACAATTCTAGGATCCTTAAACTTATGAGCTTGAAAGCACTAGGAAACAAGCTATGTTAATAAATGTATGTATTTACCATGCTTTAATTAACATAAGATTATAGGTACTTACATAACCTTTTTCAAATGTGGAAACACATACTTTTGGAAGCTAATACTGCACATTTTAGCTGCTCTTGTTGCTCCTGGGAATTGAAAAAACTGTAGCCAAGTATTTGAATAAGTTGGTGTATCTTTAAATAGCCTAAGTAATATGACTGCCCAGTAGCCTGAGTGTATTAAAATGAAGCATACAGCTTGTAAGAGTTCTGGGACTTAGAATACAAATATGCTTCGTATTTCATTCTTCAGTAAGCCATCTCTGCTTTGTGTGTGAATTCCCAGTTTGCCGGCAAAGGTTACTAAGCTCTGATCTGTAACAACTACAAATGATTGATTTCTTCTATCCTTAGATATTCTTCCTAGCCATCTCTTTTACATTCATAGAGCAACAAGTTTGGATGCTATTTATATCTTTCCCTGGCAGTTGTTTTTCATTTTAGGTTGCTACAGTACTTCACCTTTAATTTTCACTGTGCTTTATTGAAGCAATTTGTATTAGTGATCTTAACCTGTGCTAAAGTAACACTGTTTTGTGTGCATGACTGAGTAAAGATCCTACTTTTTCCTTTGATGTGAACTTCTCCCTTTGGGTCATCATTAATAAATAGAACTTACTAAATTATTTTTCAACAAAGGCAAATGGAAACATTGTTATGCAACTAAATAGAATATACATAATTTTTGTGTAAGTCAAACAGATGGGCTACACACTTTCCCTGTCACCCAGGTACAGATTTCACATCCCTCCAATTTCTACTAGCCAAAACCTCATTAGTAAAATCAAAGCTTCTGTGGAACATAAAATAAAATTTAAAAAATGGCAGCACATCTGAAATAATCTGACTACTTGTACCTTTTGATTTCCTAACCGTTTGTGTGTAGTTTGTTAGTTTGGGAATGCTCGTTAGGTTTATCTGCATACATATGCATCCACTTGATCAGTTTTCTGCAAGATGAGTGCATCTCCTACTGTCCGCAAGCATGGTATGGATTCTGCAGGTTTGCTATGTGACTTCCAGTTGTTTCAAGCTAGTTTTCTGTGTTCTTGTTTAAAAAAAAAAAAATCTTGCCTGTATTTTACATTCCTTACTTTTAACTTTGTTAGCAAGTAATGGTAATCTGTCTATCTATGGTAGAAGGTCTTGCCAGTTACAGGGCTTAGGTACCATTGTAATAGTGACTGCTTTAAGTATTCTAGTTGTCAACATGAACTAGTAAGACTGTTCAGGACAAATGCAGATTTATGGAGAAAATACATTTCTTAAGGTAAGCTAGGCTACTCTATAATTATATTCACAAAATATTGTTAGTTGTTAAGCTTTCGTTCAGGCTGATTTTCTTCTTCCATTTGGGCACAGAGGGTGTGCTCAGAAAGAACTGGACATTTTTCAAGCACATATTTTCAGTAAGAAATTTCCTAGCTTGACAAAATATCTGGTAACTGCCTTTTGTTCAGAGTTGAGACCTTGCCAGCTTAATTGCCAAGCCAGTAGATGTTAGCCACTGGCAGTCAGCGCAGCATAATTAACATGCTAGAATGATGTCAGATCAACACAGAAACATCTGACAATGTTGACTGCAGAGTGCTTCTGGTTATTGTAATCATAATGAAACTGTTACAGCATTGTGCTGTTTTATAGCAGCTAATCTATGTTGTATGAGTACAGTAAGATATTAATTGTAAATTGCAGTTTTCTTTTTTGAATTAAAATTGTCAGAAAAGATTTTCTTTTTATAGTTTACTTCTAAAAATTCCAGCTTGCTGAAGGAGTTATGTAAAGACACCTCCTAACTTTATAGTTTGACTGTACTGTAAATGAGTTTAAAACCTGGTGGAGTAGCCATGACACACATGTATTAAACTTCCCTTTTTTTCTAGGCAAGACCTTTTTCCTCTTCATCAGAACGTTTTCAAATGGGGGCCACATGGTAGAGCTCAATTTCTCAGTTTTTTCCATCTACTATTTCAATTAAATATGACAGTGAATTGAATAGGTCACCTCAAGAAATTCAAATACAAACCCTTGGCTAAATTCACATCTGAATCTGCTGGATTTTGTGTCTTGCAGTCAGTGTTGAAATTGGCTACTCACCCACAAATTAAACGATTTGCTTCTTTTCTCTTCTCTCCCTTACTTTTGAGATTCCTCCTTTCTTATTTTCTCTCCTGGTCTCCTTTGGTGTCTTCTGTCCTTCTACTCTGTTTAGACTGGAGTCTGCTGGCCCCCTGCACAGGGGCAATAACCTTGAATTAGGAAGTCAAGTTTGGAAGCCATTTCTCACTCTCCACACTGTTAATTGGTCTTCTTGATTGGTTAGGAAGCTGTGTAATGCTAAAGTTAAAAGACTTCAATAAGCAAAGATCATTTGGCTTTTCATGATTTTTATGGCTGGGGATGGCTGCACTGAACAGTCATATTTTTAAAACCACTTTAATGGTATTTATATCACTTGGAAATGTTAAAAATAAATTTCATCATGTAAATTCACTGTATAATGTAGTTATTAATTAACAGGAATATGATTACTAGTAATAGTAACTAGAAACTGCTGTTTTATTTAGAAAACAGCTCTTCTGCAAAGCACGTTTTTCAAATCTAAGATAATTCTTACACAAATTCAAGTTTATTAGTTTAATGCTAAGCTTATGTTTGGAGTTGAACAAGTTGGTGTGGAATGTAATGTTGGGAAGAAAAAAGTGTAAGCTGTAAGAAAAGAAGTTAAACCTGTACTCGGATCTTACATAATGGTAAATTAATCTTACTGATTGACTCTTTGTGTCAAAATCTGTATTAAGTGCAACATTCTTCAGCAAATGTATTTGAAAGAGGAATGATTTTTAACTGCCACTCCTTGCAAAGTAAAAATGTTGGTTTGGGAGTTGTTACTTACTGAAATTTGTATATGGTGGGTGATTTAATCTCGATTAAAAAATAATCTGGAATTTTATTTACAATCATGAACCTAAAGCTTTATCTTCAACATACCTCTGTCACCAGCACTTGCTGTTCTTCTCATGTTGTCCATTATCGTTTGGGTTTGCATGACACTTTGGAAGGCTCTACTCGTACTACAAGCATGTTGTGGGCCAGTATCTCTAATTCTTGCCTAGTAGGAGTTGACCCGAGGCATATGAACCTGGCAGTAATTCAGCTAAAACCACTGAATCATGCAGTGGCCCTTCAGAGCTATGAAACGAAGATGGTGATACAGATTTGATTCTGGTGTAATCATATACTCATGCATACACAGCTTCTGGGAACAAGAAACAGAAGCAGCTGGTATTCAGTCAGTAACTTCAGTGCTATTGTCTTGGAGTTTTTAAGCAGCAGTTACAGGCCTAACTGTGCAATTTCTATGCAGGCTGAACAGTCATGGAAGTGATTACAGGGTCTGGCCAGCTTGCTTGCTTTATGAGAGGAATTTCTCTCCCTGGAGAATATAACCAGCTGCAACCAGAGTTTCCCGCAGTTGTTGTAAACTTTATTGGGACTAAGGTTGTATTATCACTAAAACCAGTATTTAATTTTTTTTCTTCTTTTTTTTCAAGATTAAATTTCATTATAAATTTTTGGAAGGTCACCTTTGCCTCCCATTTAAAATGAATAAATTCATCCTGTTTCTGTAATACATATGAAGTGACTTTGGTTACCCCATGAAAAGCTATCATGTTTGATTGGGATATCCTTAGTACACTGGAAAACAAAATTAGGTAATTCATCAGCTAAATTAAATGAAACTCCATATTAGCATATAATATAACAAAATTCCTTTTAAAAATTTGCATAAAAGGTGATCAGGTGCTGCGTTTTAATTTAATTGGGTGTGATGAATTCTTATGCACATTAGGTTGTAAAATTCTACATCACCTTTTTTATAAAAGGTGTTCAGCTACAATTTTATTGCTACGTAAATTCTTGAAACATTGTTGGCAAAGTCTCACTTATTACATATACGTGTAATATATATGTGCACCTGTGTGGTATTAGATTCTGTGTATACCTAGTTGTTTTTCCATTCCTAGATGTTTATGACTGTAATGAGAAATACTAGGAAAGTAGTACTAGCAGCCATCAGCAGGCTCTTGATAGGAAGATTATTATGCATGACCTTTAAAGAGTTATGAATGTATAATTCATGGCTATTTGGTGGATTTTGCAAATCTCCCAGTTGTATACAGTTGCTAATATGTATGACATGTTGGAAAACAAATCTTGGAAATACTGTCATTTAGGTTTGCGGCAATCAAGAAACTGCAGTTTTAATGCAATTTTTCTGTTTGATGTTTAGGAGAAAATCCTAGTCTTACACTAAAAACACTAAACTGTCTGGGAGACTTCTAAATATTAATTTACCAAACGCACAAAAGTCTGTGCTATTTCCTTCAGTAGAAAGGGTTAGCTTTAATTTTACTTGCTTGTGTCACAGCACATTGAAGTGAATCACTGTATGTTGGCTTTTGTAGTTCTATATTTCATAAATTTTCTTTTAACATGCCATGTTTTTATCAGCACTAACATAGTTGAGGAAATGGGTGCATCTAGTTTGCCAAAGTTAGTTCAGCCATCATTTTCTTAATAAATGATTTACAACGCTGTTAGCATGTAATGACTTGAGCAACATTTTATAGGCTGTTGTACATTTTCAGTCCTGACATTTTAAAAAGCTGCAGTTCTTAGCTATGACATGTCTGTGTACTGATGCATGGGCTCTTTACTGCTTTTGTAATATTTATATAATATTTATTGGCAGTAACTGCTATTACCCAGAGCATCTATTTTGAAAGGCCTGTGTACCTATCCATGTTGCCTGAGCTGTTCAGAGGGGTTTTGTAACTTTCTGGGCATTTTGCCACTGCTTCTGTCCGAACTTTGTCTGCATTTGTATCAGCTGGTTTAGTTAATGGTTGCTTGCTTGATGTTAACATGCTGATTTACATTATAATTAAGAATGAGTAGGAGTTTATAAGGGAACTCAAAGCTCATAAGTAACACAAAAATAATGCTGTTTTAAATAAATTTCTAAAGATAATTGGGTGTAAATATTAGAATATCAAACAGCTTGTAGTCCGCCTCTTTTGATGGAAAGCCTTATAATGAGCGTACAGTGTTGCTGTTGTTAAGTGTGTTGTGTGGTAGCTGTGTTTGTATCCCATCTTTAAGTGGAGAGTCCTCATTTCCCATGACTGTTTCATATGTTTTGATGCAAGTTGTGACAGAGTATATACCCACATACTGAGTTGTATAATGTAGATACTTCACGTTTGCCATCCAATATCTTATATAAAAACAGAACTATGTTGTCAGTCAGAATACCCTACGTTTCTCTGTGAAATAAAATAGCAGTTTAGCAAGTAAGGATATAACATGAAGGAAGAAGGAGCTTAGGGGAAAAAAATTCCTTCTCCTCACCTCCTTGTCTCTTGGCTAAGGAAAGTAAATCACAGCAGATGCAAAATACAGCTCAAAGAATACTATTCAGCTCTGCCTATACTTCTGGTGATTTATCTGTGACAAAGTCCCTGCCGAGGAAAACATACAATTGGAGGGTATGAGCTTCTTGCAGTCAATACGGACAAAACACAGACAGACAAATTTAACTTGGGACCAAGTGAGCTCTTTTCCACTGGTGTCGTTTCCATTGGTGTAACTGTTCCTAACTCTAGTGTGCTCTCTGCAATACACTGCTGTAAGCAAGAGAAACATTAGCTCCTTAAGGCTGATTTTAAGTGTGCAGTGAGGGCTGTAGCTATGAATCGGCAGGTAATTTTCTGTTACCAAATAAATTACATCATCCAAATTCTTTATTAGTTATTTTAGTGCCAGAAATGCCAGAGAGAAGCTCATTTGAGTGACAGAAGGAGCCAAAGATATACAGGCTTTCCATTCATGCCCTTGGCAAGATTTTGCAATACGTGCTTATAGTAGTGTTGCAGCTGAATTGAAAAGTAGTCTGCTTGTCTATCCAGACCATTTTATTGTCTCTCTCACTTATTTTGGACTTTACTACTTGCCTCATGCTTGGCAGTTTTAATTGCAGCTATTTCTGTGCACAGGCGAGGAATCTGCTCAGTGCCACAGAATGCATTTCATTAGTGGGTTTGTGTAACGCTGTCTCCACATCACGAATAAGCAGGCTACCGCAGTGTGAACCAAAGGCCAAGCAAGTCCACTGAATTCAGTAGATTTATCCATGCTTTACCTATCCGAAGACTGCTTCTCACACAACTGACTGCGCAATAATAATTTTCAAGAACTGGGTGCATGTTCAGAAGCTTTTTGAGTCGGGGACCAAGAAGGTATGATGAGTGGATTACCAGTACAGTCCAGACTTAGTGGATGATGCAAAATAAGACATTAGGAAAAACAAATGGTAGGACAGATGCTATAGTACTTTCCATCATGCTGTTTGTGTAAAAATACTGGTCTGTCACTGCTGCATACACTTGTGATGGTACAGCATCAAAATTTGTCCCTAAGCTTTCCTGTAGTCCAATAAGCTACTCACATTCTCACCACATTAGGAAGAAGTTTTAATAACTAATTATGTTCACTGGAGTAGGAAAAGAATAAAGTGGTTGGGATGCAATTGTGGAACTCGCTGAATGGCAAGAAATTGTTTGCTGAAAGATGCTTTACTTTCCCATGCATTTTGCAGTGTCAGTGCTGTTCTGTTAAGTTCCTTATTCTGAAAATATTTATCTTAATTAGTTACTATAGCTAGAGACTAATTGTCTGATTTCATTTTTTTAGTCGTTTGTTGGTGAGCGAACATAAAACTGCTCAGAATCTCTAACAGTGCGACTGGGGTAATTAGTTACAAGTGAGAGATAACAAGCAATTTGAAAAGGCATTACAGGTTTTTCTCCACCTTTCTCATCTGAGAGCTGTAAGATACTTGACTAAAATCAGCGATAAAAGTATATCACTGGAATGAAGCAGCATTTTCATAATGAAGTACAGGTGTTTTATTAAATGTCATGTGGTCCAAGCCGGTGAGTTTTTTCCCCTCTCCGCCTCCCCTGCAGTACAGGTCATGTTATCAAATGGACAGCAACCAAGGGCTGAAGAAGAGACTTTGCGATATAGCCATGAGCCTCAGCAAGCTCCAGCCTTCCCAGGATTTTGGGCTCAAGCTCTCAGCTGGCATCAGCCAATATAAACCCAACACCTGGTTTCCCAGTGTCAGTTAGCCTGCACCCATGTGAATATGAGAACGGCATGGTCTGTCAGCATTAGCTGATGCAGTTGTTTGCCATAATCCAGACAACACATTAGGAACTGTCACTCATAAGACTAGGTAGAATAGTGCCTGTCTTGCAAGAGGAGGTAGCCCATGTGGTTTTGAATTACTGTCACAACTCCTGCTGACCCATCTCTTTGTTCTATCCACAGCGTGGATGTGTTGTATTGGCAATGCAGCCTCTTCCAGACTTGCCTTGATTATCTATTCTCATCTTACCTCATTGCTAAACTTTCTGGTTGCACAAGGTATTGAATTTTTTAACAAAAAATTCTGCTTAAAGAATAAAATGAAACAATTAGATTTGTATTGAAAAGACAAAAAGTTTTTTTCTTGATAATCAACACTAAATTTCAGACTATACAAATGTGATTATCACTAGAAGACCACCAGTAGTAGTGTGGGTGGTTCTTTTCTGAAGTACCTGATACCTCATGGTATTTTATATATATATATAAAATGAGATGATGTGAGGTAGGAAAATGCAGTTTCTTCCCAGATTATATGATAAAAAATGGTTTAATAGCCCACAGCCATACATGAAGGCTGCAGTGGATCTGGGCCTTACCCAGGATGTCCAAAGTGAAGTCAAATGCCTTAGGCTGCTTGTCTTCTTGACTCTGAATCAACTAAAAGAAAAAATACAGGTGGAAAAAGAGGAAGGAAAAAATCAAGCAAAGTATTTTTTCAGCAGTTTTTGTCTGCTCCATGTGACACTAAACATAAATCATGAATTATTTCTGGCTTAAAAATGGAGAATATTTTAATAAAATACATAAAATTAGCCTACTTAGAGGAAGTAGTCATATTCTTGTTACAAGACAAAAGCTAAAAGAAATTAGGCTTCAAAGAAGCCCTCATCTTGCATCAGAGATGTATAATTTTGTTTTAGCACCCGTTTGGTTCCAGTGCATCTGCAGGGTTGAAGTGTTTTTCCTTATTGACCACCGATATATTTATTTGGCCTTACTTGTACCTTCCAGCCAAAGGAGGAACAGAGGGGAAGGGTCTAATGATGAAGCCATGTTGCAGTCTAGAAGTGGAAGGGTAGTGGCATGTCTGTTTTATGGGTAGCCTTTAGCCTGAGTGGAACTAAGCAAGGATGATCTGCAGGAATCACCTACTCAAATGTTCTTGGTCTCAGAAAGAGAGGAGGAGACTGGGAATCTGAGACGAAGGATCCTGCTTCTTATCTGTATGAGAAATTTCTAAGATAAGAAATGCTGTAATGGGAATATTACCTTAAGCTCAAAGAAAAAATGAGATGTTGAAAAATGTTGAGTTCTTTCTGGTGAATTTCAAAGGTGAATGTTTTCCTGCCTGAATTTCTCTTATTTCCTGCTGCTAGAAGTAAAAATGTCAAATGGGATGAGGTGTATTTATGTAGCCACAGTTGACATTTTGAGAGTCACTATATGGTATTTAGACCTGGATGACTGAAAATGCTATTGTGTATGCTTATGAAGGAAACATTTTTGGCTTTAAAATCTATGAATCAATGGGAAATTAAATATATATTGGACTAAATTCTAAGTTTGGAAATGTTTGATATATGCACATATAGGTAGCACTGGGACAGAAATCAAGAGGATTGGAATAGGTAGTTAGCCAAACGAGCTCTTCTATGGAATGTACTTTCTGTACTCCAGTTCTGTGGGATTTTCTTGGGGTTTCAGGTGATGGTGGAATAGATATCGCAAGTAATGCTTTTTTGTACACCAGCATGACTCAGGAAGGGAAGGGCACCAAGGAGAGATACAACTAATAGATTTCCACTGTATTATGTAAATGTTATCAATTATTTAAAAATAATTCCCTCTTCCTACTTCCCCTAGATGGAATAAAAATGTCTTTTTTGTTATGTTTCTTTGTTTCTCTGACAGAGTTATCATCTAACCAAGGGAGAATTTCTGTCTTAAAGCCACTACAAGAAAGGAACACTATAAAAGGTATTGTGCTGCTTTGTCATTATGTATGTTCTTAAATCATTGTCCTTTTATGTTTTTAAATTATCTATACACCTCTCAGAAATCCAATAGTTTGCATGCTATTGAAGGCCTACTAAAACTTGTTTTAAAATAGTGGTAGAATGGTTGAGGGGCAGAAAGAAGGAAATACCCGTGATAAATCTTAAAACCGTGGAACTAGGACAGGAACCTCTGTAACTCTGTATTGCATTGAGAGCTGAGGCACTGGCAAGGGTAAAATTCAAGTGCTAGCTGAGGAGAACATGGATGACAATTTTCTCTTGTGACTTCACACTGTCTCTGATCCATGTCTCCCTTCTCCTTCTACCATGGAAATCCTCATTTGGTTTCATTCTACCCCTGACAGAGCAGGGAATATCTCTTTCTGTGTGACTTCTGTGGCCGCATTTACAGCAGGTGGACTCTAAGCATTCATTTCCTATCCTGTTCTCAGCTTGTGCTTTCCTAAGGTTTTTCTGTACCTGAACAGGCTCGATTAAAGGCTATGGTTATGTCTTGGATCCCAACTCTTTCTGCAGTAAGGGTCATCCTCTTAAGATGTGTCTTCCTCTCTCTGTTCCCTCCCTGCCAGCTATGTCTTAGCCTTTCTGGAGATCAAAAGGCCAGTCCTCTGGTTGCTTAGTGGATGACCACAAGCATTTTCAGCTGCTGTGAATTCACCTCAATACTTTGGTGTGTCTGTTTTAAGTCTGGGGGCTTGGTGGTGAATAATGGGATTAAATATTAAAGTACTCTGTTGTTTGTTTTCCTGAAACATTACTCCCTTCTGTGTACTGCTTTATTTTTCTCAGTGTAGGTGGATTATAGTTTTAGCCAAGCATTCTTCGAAAATAATCCTCTGAATAACAAGTGTCATGTTACTGATTTTTTATAGAGTTCTTTCTGTTTCATTTGATTATTTTTAGATTAAATATTGTCCCCTTTATATGTGTCAAAACTGAAAGTGTATATAGCCCATTTAAAGTTTCAAAGCTGTTTGTAGGAAGGATTCTCAACAGAGTTTATGTTGTATTTACTGTCTGAATTGTTTGCTACTTACCTCTGTTACTTACATAGTGTTAATGAAATGAGTTAAAAGCATTTATTATAGCTGGAATACATTCCTATTTATACAGTACAGGAATTTCATTTTGATATAATAGAGGGAATTTGTTTGAAACATTTGAAATGGCTAGACAGTTAAAGCAAAGTTATTATTTTTCCCTCTCAGCAAAGTTATCAGCAGAATGCTTATTAAAAAGGGATGTTTGAATAGCAAGTTGGTTCTTTGGGCAGATCTGGAAGAAATATTTCTGCTTCCAAATAACTGTAATTAGGCATTAGTGATAAGTGCATTCCTGGAAAGAAGAAATACTATTGATAGGCGATAAAAGCTACAAAAAGCGTTAAGATTTAGTCAAAGATACAAAAGCAGGATAGCCTTGGAAGGGATGAGATCAGTGTCTAACTATAGCTATCTGGAAGAAAATGATCTGTCCAAAAGACAATTGATAGTGACCCCCTAAATCTAATACTTTCCCCAGTTCCTACTGATTTTCAGATCAGGCTCAACCTCAGCACAGAAGAGGTAGTTTAAATGTGGTAGTTGTCCAGTCAAGATGGAGGCTTATGATAAGGTCAAATTCAGAACAGGTTTCACAGGCAGGAAAAGAGCGATAGGGAAAGGGGGAATCCGTGGAGGTTTGGTATGGGTGTTGGTGTGTTGCCAGTTCCAAGGTTGTGGAGATCTCTGCCACCCTTTCAGCTGCATACAGAACAGAAGGGAGATGCTGCATCCCTGTGCTGTGCTGGCAGCCATAGGGTTGCTGACTGACAGCAAGCTGCTTGACCGTGTCTTCGGAGCCACTAATGGAAGAAACTTGCACAAAAATTTCCCTAACTGATAAGAGAAATGGTCAAATTATTCTAGCTGAAGTTTTCATAAAAGAGAAATACAGCCTAAAGGAAAGATCTACCAGGGAAGACTTCAGCTCAAATGTTTAAATTTTGATAGAACTACAAGCCAATTAATAATAAGCTGTTATAATAAAGATAGGAATCTTAGATGTGAAAATTGCTACTTGCAGTGATGTAATAAAAATAATTTTTGATTAATGTATTAATGTAACACTTCGCAGACTAAGCACAGCACTGCATTTCTGTTTCATGCAAGTGAAGTTCTAAATGAGTAAAGAACACTTGAGTCTGGACTAATCAATGGGGTTACTATGGTGTCTTGATTTACCCAATGATATGAACGATACGTGTCCTGAACATTATTCTCTGAAGGCTGTTTTGACTGTCAGTTTAACCCCAAAGAAGCCAATATGTTTGGCTAATAGAATAGAAAATACTTCTGATTGATAAAGATTTCTGCTTTCAAGATTCAGCAACGTCTTGCACCTGAAAACAGGGAAATTAAATTGGCAGTTCTCGTGACATTGTTTCTGTCTCTCAAACAGGCAGCAACACTCTGAAGCAGGACGTTTTTGCAATGCGTATCAAAGACTGTTCTGTTGAGAGATCTTACATGCCAAAATCCATCACATGGAAGGATGAGTCTCTCCAAGACTGCCATTAAAATCTATCTGTTTTTTCTGCCTTTATATGTTTATGCATGAACTGGATGTTTATTCAAGACATCAGATGAGCTAAATACTTTTATTTTGCTCAGATATTATTTATTAGTTCTCAAATGCATGTTTGCCTTGTAACACTAAAAAGCTGTGGTGTTAATCAGGACAAACTTGGATTGCATCCTTAACTTAAAAGGGTAAAATGAACTTGGATTGCATTTTAAATTTTCAGATGCTGAAACAGGGAGGGGTCTATCGCTGCCATCTTTGAATCTGCACATATGATTGCAGAAAGCAGATCTATAGTTTTGGTCTAATGGAGTACATTTACTTCGTGCCTTAGGCTTCCAAATTTAGCTTGGTGAAAAAAATACTTGATTTAGAATGAGACAGATGTTACTGGGGAGAATTAGAGCTAGTGGGCCTCATTCTGTTTATTCCCTCTTTTTGTATTGCTTTAATCTCCTCTTCATTGGTACTGTTCCTGGTTTAAAGCAATGTAAGGTCAAAATCTGGTTGTTTTTAATGAGAGGGGTTGAAATATGGGAGAGTAATGCAGTAGAACTGGTTGGTAAGCAGCTAATAAAATTCATTTGATTTAGTAGCTTCAAGAATTAAATATGAATATTGACCTTTTTTCTTTCCTGTTTATACTAATGTCTTCAGTTCCCTGGTGGAGCAATAGAACAGCCACACAACCCACTAGATATGACTGTGAGAGTTAAACAAGACACACGTTTAGAAAAAACAGGGGGTTTTGATTTGTTTTTTTTCCTGAAAGCAGTAAGAAAACCACAGGGAAGATGCTTCCTCTGAACACATCAGAACTGTGATTTTTATTTTTTTTCTCCTAGCAATGCCAGCTTGTTTATTGGCGTAAAATGCTATGGGAGATATTAAGTATTTGATTCAGATGGGTTAAAAGATCTATTTCCTTTTGATGCATTTATTTACATTAATCTTAAAAGTAGTAATTGGAAATGGCCTCATAAACCCTGAGATTGGAGCCTTAGAATTAAAAAACATTCATTATTACCCAGGAATGTAGCTATGCAGTTTTATTAGCCTTTATTCTACTGTAATCTATGAATCTCATTTAGCTGCACGCAGCCCTGTCCTTATGAAACATAAAAGGAAGGAAATCTCTCAATAGCCTGAAATCAAATTATCTCTCTGTGTTAATCTACATGTAAAACACCCAAGACCACTTCTTTAAAGGAAAATAGTTTTACTGATAAGCAAAGCTGGGCTGTGTGCTTTGGATACAAAAATTAAGTGGATTTTTTTTTTTTTTTTTTTTTTTTTTTTGCAGAGTACTATTTATAGCATCAATTAACTCCTCATGGTTGGGATAAGTCATTCGACACATCTGTTGCTGAGCTTAAACACTCACTGTTCTGTGGGGTCACAGTTGGATTTTTTTCCTCTTCTCTCAAACTGTGTAGTGAAATGACGATTTTCTACCTAATGGCTGTTAGTTTAAATACACTGTCTGCTGACACCATTATTGGAGCATTTGGAATAGATGAAGCAGGCTGTTGGTCTACCTAACTGCATAGCTGACCTGATCTTTGTGGCTTACTATTTTGTTATTTATTTTATCTGTTAGAAGATAACACGATAGTATCTTTTATGAAAGAATTATTATGACCATCTGCAGGATTTTCCAGCCTTGCTGCAATATTTCAGTTATTCCATTTTGCCAAGGAGAAACTGGTCTGGCTATGGAAATTGCTGCCTACCCACTGACTCTCTTGTTCCTGTGCTTTGTGAAATGGAAATTTAATGCTTGTAAATATATGGCTGTTCTCAGCTGTAGTTCCACACATACAGACAGTTTCAGGCTGCATTCCTCTCAGTAGCTTTTCTCTTAAAATGGAAGCCCTTTTACCAAGACTCAAAACATCTAGAAGCCAAGAAAAGTGAGGATACTTGTATATTGTTTAGTGAACTTTTGTAAGTATTCTGTAGAAGTACTTGCATAAGGTTGTAACTGTTTGTTTATGTGATAGGCTTATTTGTGGCCAAATTGGATTGTATATTAATGAAGCCAAGCTTTAAAATACTAGGGGAAGAACTAGGGAGTGAACTTATGAACTATGCTGCTTTTGATCTTTATCTTTTTCACTTTCTCATTGAAATAGCTGTTCTAAGAATAGATCTATTGATTTTTGGTGGCTCTGCTTGCAAGGTAGCCTCTACAGTAAGGAAGTGTTTCTGCTGAAAATGAGATCAGACCCAGTCCATCCATACAACCCTATGCAGACAACAATGCCTTGGTAGTTAATTTAATGCCTGATACTATCTAGCGTTCATATAAGCTGCTTGAGGTTTTTTTCCTAGCTGCTTCGAAGACAGTAGTCTAGTAAAATGGTTATAGTGGAATTTTCTACTCAATAAAAGTTTGCACAGATTGTCTGTTTCTGCTTGCAGCAAAAGCACAGCGGCTAAAGCATCTATTGATGTCAGTGGGAATCAGATTGGGGTCAGAGGAAGTGGTGAAGATTGGTACATATAGCTTCAGCTAAAAGCAGCTATGAGAATACTTGGAAACCTGAATATACATGAATCAGAAAGGGACCACAAAGTGCAATCCATTTTTAAGTAGAACTCCTTATTGATTTCAGTGGGGGAGACCTTTGAAAAATCAATGACATGCAGCAGCTTTAGGATGCAACGACATGTGTTCTAGGGTGTTAAAGTGATTGGCCTATGAACTAATCAAGCTGGTAGCAGTCATGTTTGGAAGGTTCCAAGGCAGAAGAAAAGGTGTCAGAGGTTTGAGAAGCAGCAAATCTACTATTTGTATTCCAAAAGAGATAGCAAAGTATGATCTTGTTCATTCTAGCTTTAACTTCCCAGTGGCATTTTATTTCTATAGAAAAAGAAAAAAATATAAAGGGAAATCTAAAAGTTTCTGGGGATATGTAAACATAGCCCTCTTCATTATGATGTACAGAATTAAGCAAATGGAAGTGCTGAAATCAAAAAAATACTCTGAATTTTTCCATGAGTTTTGTGCGCATCATTCAGCTCAACTGGTTACTTCAGATTTGGCTTCTTGATATGGGGAGGTGGAGGAAGAGCTGTCTTCCAAATGCTCCTCAACTGAAGTACATAAATAGGAATTAACTTGTGCAAAACAGTGATTGTCTTTATGTAGGGAATGAAGTATTAATGATGTTAATATTTTCATGGTTGTGGCTGAGTTGACAGAATTAACACTTACTGAGATAGAACAATAGCAAGGGATTCTAACTGTCACAATCAAATTCAGCAGACACATACTGAAGTCAGAATTCAGCCATCTCTGCCTTGTTCAGTCTTCTGATACTTACAAGATTTTTAAAAAAACTATTCCGCTTAGACACTTATTTGAAAATATATGGGGAGTGTTTGTTTACACAGAGAATTTACAGTGCACAGTGTGAATTTATAGACTATCACATACCCCATTAAACCTTAGTGTGGACACTTAGTAGGTGTGAGGTAACGTGATGCCACTTTGCTGTGCTGTTTTATGCTTAATTAACACAAACACTGATCTTTGAAGGAAGTGTGGCATAATGAGTGCTCTGTGACGGAAGAGTTGAGCTTACTCAGTGTAGACAAGTTCTTAGGTCCTGGAGAGCAAGAGCTCTGCTTCAGAAAGGTGCTGTTACACTGTTCTGGTCTATAAATGATAAATTTCAAGGAGAAATGGAAATTTTTTTACGTTGGGTAAAAGTAATCATAAGCTAAAACTTTTACTTTAAAAATTGCCCTTGTAAAAATATTTCAATTTGAAATTTAATGTATTGCTGAATTATTTATGCTATTATATGTAAGCAGTTGTTAGAAAGGTGTTCTATATTGCTCTAATTTATTTTCCCTTCCATTTGGGAGTACAGTATAGCAATTGAAATGTATCTTATTAGGGAAATAGAGCTACAGTATAATTAAAGCTATGTAGCCACACTGTATCACCAAGCCCTGAAGCCACTGCATGAAATTTTGGAAGGAGAACCTGAAAAATTCCTAGTAGCAAACTGCTGAAGTGAGGAATCGTTACTGAAGGGAAGCTGTACAAGGATGACTGGCGTCATTTAAACATGCACTGATTAATCCATGAGAGAGATTTTATTAGATATAAGAAAATTCTGTATTCTTTTTTGCTGAGAACTGTATCTTTTGTAAGCTAACACAGTATGATTTCAGAGTTTTTTAACTAAGAGGTTAATTAAAGTATTAATTTTTAAATGGATTGGGAGCCATTGTGGTAAGATTGGGGATGCTATGGTGCTACTGACCAGAGCCAGTTCTGTAGCGAGTGAAGTGTTGGAACTGTATTGCACGTACAAAGATGTATTTGTGTCTGGGTTCTTTTGTTGGTGTTGCCAAACCCAGATTGTGGTATGATATTCTGCAAATTTATTTGCAGAATGAATTTATCTCTATTCCTGCTGGATGATCAGATGAAATTTCCTACTGATGTAAAACTCAACTATTACGTATTGACTTTTTTTCTGCAGTAATAGAACTGGTGAGCTGCAGTGTTCATTGCTATGTCCTCAAGATCCAAAGTTCCTTCTCAAGGAGTTTTCCTGTTAGCATTTCCTCTGCCCTTGTTCCTTCCCTAGTTTAAGCCTTGTTTCACAGACTGCTTCTGTCCAAAGGAACAAAAAAAACCCTGACCAGCTTGTTTTTTGTTTCTTTTGACACCAACACAGTATGTCTGTCTGTGCCTATGAGAGAACTATATTGAAATAGCTTTCTTTGTGAATTCCTCATTGCTATTCATTGGTGGAGATTGTCACGTAAGGGTCAAATTAGAACTCAGTCAACCAGAGCAGCAACGAGAGGAGCCAGGCTCAAGACAGATTTCGCCATAAGGTCTGAGAAGCGGTTTATTTGGAATTTGTTATGTGTAATATATATATTTTTTATTTTATTTTCCAAAGTGTTGCTCTTTTGTCTGTAGAAACTGAATTATGCTTAATTTATTCCCTCTGGTCATTTACTTGAGAATTAGTCTTTCTCTCACTCTGCCTTCTGACTTTCATCTTTGGGCATATCTTTGCACAGTTTTGTTGTATCTAGTAAATTTTGAGCATAGAATTTACTTCTGTTAGTTTAAGAAAAACGAGTATTCTGGTGTGATGGTTCCATGCCGTTGGAGATTGGATCCATGCAAAGAAAGGATTGTATTTCTGGTACTTTGGCTGAAACACAAGAAATTGTGTTTATGCTGGCTTCAGGAAGGCAGACAGTACCTGGTCAAGCATAAAATCTGCTGGGGCAAAACTACTGTCTGAAAATGTTCTAAAACATTTGAACCAGCAAAGTGAGTTTGTACTGGCTCTGCATTTCATGCCATGTGGTTGCAGCAGTTTTGATGTGGTGGTAGCTTAAAACTGGATATACTGCTTCACAGAACCATGCCTTTGCAAAATGGATTCTGTTCTGTACATTCTCCAGCAAAAACAGGTACTGAATTTGCAGTCACTGACCCAGAGAAGTTTTGGTGTCAAATGTTTTAAGACAGAACAGATCAGAGATTTACAGAGCTACACAGATGACCTAATATCCCAAAAGCTACTTTCATTTGGGTTTTGTATAGGATTAGATTACAGACAGGTAGAACAAACAAAGTGGCTGTAAGCTATTGTGCAGCGTGCATCTTTTAGAAATTAATGTACCATCTCTAACAGGTATCTATGAAATGATCTTGAGCCGTTTGGGGGCTCATATGTCAGACATGGGGCCTAAAGTTGCATGCCTAAATAATTAATCTCACTTCTGAGACCATCATGTTAGGTTTCTGTGTTTTAAAATGTTTGGCTAAAATATCCAGTTTTGTAACATTCAAAATCCTCATTCCAGTCCAGAGTTTCCCCTGATTTAGGACATTAACAGTAAGTCTTACAGGAACAAGCAAGTATGGATCACTGATAACATATCAGATTAACTGAGGTTGTTGGTTTTTTTTTTCTTTAGGAGTCTCAGGATTGGCTTCTCTGAATATTGGTTCTTTTTCCTCCAAGTTATGAGGAAAACAGTATAATAAATAATTTATACAACATAGTGAGGAGAACCTGGGAGATAACTGTGTACAGAAGCGGCTGTAATACCTTATTAACTAACTGTCTTCTCTTTCCTCTCTTGTAGCTGGTTCTGCTTGAGGCTGCTCTCGTGCTTTGTCTATACTTTCCTAGTCTTAGTGGGTGATGTCACAGCAGCTCTAACATTCAGACCCCAGTAATCCACTAGGTGTGTATCACTTCTTTTTCTCTGCATGCTTTCTGATACTGCATGGGGCATAACAGTCATTTTATGCTATTCATCTCTTGTGGCACTTCAGGGTGAAAATATAATTAACATGCATTATGCTTCAGTTTCATAGATTATTTAAGCCCCATTTTTGCTTTTATTCTGATGCTTTTCTTCCCCGTAGAAGCACATAGCTACTGTTCCCATGCATGCTCATAGGCCTTCATGTTTGCTCCTACAGCTGCTGGTTGCTCTATGTACAAGCTTCTTGTTGCTCATCATAGTACCATCTCTTGTCAGCAGGACCTAGTGGACTTGAACTGGGCTGGGAGAGGGCAACAGTGGGACAGCTGTGCTCAGTATTCAGACTATTGGACCGGAGAAATCTCCTGTGTGCCCCAAGAGCCACTTCCCCTCTCACTCAGAGATGCCTCTGTGATGTTCTCTGGCTGACTGGTGACACTGCTCTCCTCAAACGCAGCTCACTCAAGTACCCGATTGCCTTAGGCAGGCACAATACTTTGAAAAATGCAGGGGATTTGAGCTTCTCCAGGACTGTTAGGATTTAGGTGCCCAAATCTCACAGAACTTGACCCCCCCCTTAATCTCAAGGGCTCTTTAAAAGCCCTTGACTATTAGCTACATCTTAAATTAGCAACATTAGTGTGCAGAGTTAACTCACTTTTTTTGCAGAGTACCAAGTGACCCTAGGCATGTTAATGTTTCCAAGAGCCTTCAAACTTGGGCATGAGCTGAGGTATTAGTAGTGCGTAGGACCCCCTTTTTGGGGGGTGATTTTCATCCCTATTGAGCACGTAAGTTGTACTGACTTACAGGAGGCCATTTGATGCATTAGTTCTTCATATGAACAGTCAGGAAAATACAGATCCTCTTACTTTGCTCTAACTCTAATGCAACACTAATATATTTAGAGTCACGTAGGCAGGAGAGAGATTTGCTGCTGTCAGCGTAGCCTTTGACACCCTGTAGGCAAGTGTTTGCCATGTTTAGAAGTGCAGCCTAAGGAATAATCTTTACCTGGCTGCTATAGGTCTAATATTTTCATTTATTTATACCCTTTTCAATGTGCACTTTAATTTATTTACAAATGGTAGCAAATTGCAAGTGGCAGCCTGAGTAACTAACTCATGAGTCAGTACTTTTATTTTTCTCCTCTAGTCTAGACTGCTGATAATGTAAATTGTTGAAACCCTGGGTAAATAATTGGGAGTGCAATCAACAGCAAGCAAGTATTTATCTGCTAATAAAACATTTGAAATACAGAAGTCTGTCTTTGTCCAACAGTTCTTAAAAGGCACTTATTGGTCCTGCTGTTGTTTCTGCATAGCAATTAGGATTTTTATGGTCACTAATTGTACATCTGAAAATGTATACAGTTTATTTTCTGCCTGTGTTTATCTTTGCACAGAGAAAAGAAGGACAATATTTATGGTTGTAAAGTTAATGTTATATTTTCTGCATGGAGATCTCTGTAGCTCACTAGAGATTTGTACCATTTATAGAACCCAAATTTTCTAGGTTCTCTCATGTGTGGCATCAAGGGCTTATAGCTCATTAAGGATTTTCTGAATGGGATCTTTGTCACATTCTCAGAATGTGACTTGAAAGTTATATACCAGCTCAGTCATCAACTGTGACTTTTACTATTAAAGCTCTTACTCCTTCAGAATCTGTATTAGAGGAGGTGCTTCTCGATTTTTCATGCTGCTATTGGTAATGTTTTTTCTTAGAACAGAAACTTGCATTATATATTCTAAAGGGAACCTGTTTTTTTTAAATTTAGTTACCATAGTTTACATCTTGTCATCTTCTTCCTACATCTCTACTTGATTCACTTTTTGAACTTAGTCCATAGAAGTACCCAGCCTCTTGGGCCCCCAAAAGATAACAGCTATGTCATATCGTAGTCACATGTGAGAAAGAGCTGTTTCAGCTGCAGACAGTGAATTGCCTGAAAGCTGGACCCTGTGGGGAGTGATTGAGGAAACCTGAGTTCCTGCTCTGCACCTCTGCGGAGCCTGTCTCCATTCATTAATCCCTGACCCATCCAGACTCTTTTTTTTCTTTTTTTTTTTCCTTTTTTTTTTTTTTTTTTTTTTTTTTTAACTTGGGCCGGGAGCATCCCCTCATCTGAGGTGTATCTGGATCTGTGTGTCAGTCAGGCTGTTCCTCTGCTGTAGCATAAGGGTAGTGATAATTAGTAACCAGGTAGCCATCTTTAAGAATATATTGTTAGAAATGCCCCCCACCCCAACCCCCATGTATGTTTTTCCAAAAATATGACTAGTGCCTGGGTCTGTGAAGTCCCACTTCTTACAGGGAGTGTGAAAGGAGTCTGTGATCATGTCTGCACCACTGGGAGGAAAGGCAACAAACAGAGCTGTCTCCATCTGTGCAAAGCAGGGAAGCACAAAAGCAGAAACATGCAAGTTGGCTGCATATGAGCCAGCTTGGGTCCAGAAAGTCTGGCTGTGTTTATGTATAGCTGTGCCAGGGCTAAATCATGCTGAGATGTAGCAGGTGAGTCACGCAGTCCTGTCCTGCGTTATACAGACTTCCCGTGAGTCACACTACCCTATTAGGTGGTTGTGATTCTCCTTTGCAGAAACCAACGCACTCTCTGAAGGTTTTACAGACTTTTAATAATCTAGCAAAACAAGGTTCAGAGTGGAAGGTCTCTGAAGTTGACAGCTTGGTCTATATTTGACTAGTTTGCGACATCTGGAAAACCCTTTGGTGGTTTTGGTTTTCTTTCAGAATCTCAATAAAAGTTAAATCAATGCATACATGAGAAAAGTCACTTTTGCTTACTGGTCTGAAAACACGAAAGGCTCAGATCATGGTTATACGTAAACATTATGAGATGAATACATGGTAATCCTTACACTGTTTCCAATGTGATTTTGTATCACCCTGATTCCTTTCAACAGCAACTCCCTAGGACTTAACAATGACCCACAGAGCTACTGGCAGGTTATTTCCCATGAAGTCAAGGCGTATGTCATTGGGTTAGGTCTGTTACTTCTGCCCCAGTGTCTTTTGGGCTGGTTGGATGATTTCAACCATGTATGACAAAAGAAGGGAGACCTCGGGCCTACTTACGAGTTTCCAACAAACTGTGTGAAAACATGCAGCTTAATATCTACTAATACCCTTCTTCTGGGAATATGACAGTATATGACCACATTATCATTAGCTATCAAAGAATCAGCACAGGAGAGAGACCTGATAAATATAACAGTCATGGAAAGGGCATCATTCGAGAGCGTGCATCATCTAACGGCACCGAACGATGAAATGCAAAGCTTCAGGAAACCAGGTTTGGTACTATCAGTGCTCACAGAAATCCTTGTTGATTGATCGAAAACAAAGAATCTCTGGCAGCAGGAAGGATCACTCCTGATTTGCACATCAAGGGACAATTTCTAGGGACTTAACTCTCAGTGCAGAATATGAACTGTTTATGAACTGTTTTTGAATTCCAGGAGCTGGAGAAAATTCTACCTCTGTCCTTATCTCAGAGGTGCTCAAAGTAGTTTAGTAGTAAATGGTAGTAAGCTAGTTCCTTGTTTAGCTTTAGTGAAAAGGTTCTGTGGAAGCCACCATTTAAGCTTATATTATGTTGCTGATTTTATATTCTTATGAAAACATTTTAAATGATCACATTATAGATCTGTGGAATCAGTGGGGAGTTTTGCTGCATGCACCACACAGATGGAGATAGGGTTTTAAATGGAATACTTCATAACTCTGCTAAGAGAAGACATAAGGCAGAAGATACTTCCCATCTAGTTGGTTTCTGAGTTTTTTCCTGCGTTGAGAAATAAGCAGTCCTGTGTGTTTTCCGTGAAAGATGTTTGATTTTGGCTTTTTCATTTGCATTATTAACAAACAGCTGCATGAAGGACTGTTTCATTGGCTACCATGCTGAAATCATCAAGCACATTTCAACTGCAATTGCCCTGTCTGTATTTAAAAATATTTTCCATATTGCAGTGTACTCCTATAATTTAAAAATGAAAACTATTTTCAGCTACTGTCTGCTAAATTTGGGGAGGGCGGGGTCCATTCACTTGGGAAAAATGGACAGAACTGTTTTCTTGTACTGTGAAGTTTCTGTCTTTAAAAACGTTGAACTCCTCATTTATGCTGTTAAAGACAGAAATTCCAGGTGTCTATAGTGAGAAGGATTGTGTTCCTCATTCCCTCCAAAGCTGTATCTTTTTTTATATATGTCTTTTAAATACATTATTATTTGCACAGTGAAATTAGCTTTGCAAGAGGGATGAAAACCCTTGTCAGAGCAATTTTAGCAAAAAGATCAATGGAATTAAATATAAATTCTCTCCCAAGGTGTCCATGTGGGGTTTTTTTGAACAAGGAAGCCTTGGATTAATTACTTTTAATTTAAAGTCAAGTGGATGGAAAGGAAGTCTTTTCAAAGAGCACTGCAGTTTGCTTCTTAGAGTGAACAGTATTTTAGTAGGGTGACTAACAATGTGCATTTTTATTTTTAACCTCTGACCTGTGCCCTCCCCACCCCTTTACCTAACCCTTTCCATTTGCCCTGGTCAGTTAACAGGCAGCAGCATTTGAAAACAATCATGGATGACTATGATATCAGGTCTGCTGCCAGCATTTTAGCATCTGTTAAAGAGCAAGAAGCTCGTTTCGAGCGGCTTACCCGTGCACTTGAGGAAGAGCGGCGCAATGTCTCCTTGCAACTTGAGCGTGCCAATCAGCCAGCAGACCGAATGAGCATTTGCAACATTGGCAATGGTCAGCCACTGGCAACCGCCTGGCAGCAGCTTGTACTGCAGGTAACAGCCTGCTCATTTTACCTGTTGCTAGAGTTCACCTATACCAGAATTTCCCATTCCAGAAAGTCAGGTGCATCTTGTTTGTCGTCAGCATTTCATTCTGTAGCTTGTCTTCTGATACCCCAGAGTTTGTATGCTTCATTGATTAATTTGGTAGCTCAGACGTCAGAGCCTTGGCTTAGAAGTTGCTCTTACTTCCTCTTAGCTCATGGGATACTTTTAAAAATGTATGCATCCTTGAGTATTAAACCCTAAAGAGAGATCTTCACACCCTTCTCTAAATCTATGCGCTTGCTGTAAGCATAGTGATGTGCTGGTGATTGAAAAAGAAGGCTGAATCATAATCTCCATAGCAAACAAAATTTCCATTAGAAATAGCTGGACTTTGAATAGAGGGAACAGCATGAAAAGCAGGGATTTCCCTCCTGCGAAGTCTTATTGTTTGTGTAGGGAGGACTTCATAATTTGTTTCTTATGTTTATTGAATTGATAGGCTTTATTTTAGTGATGCAAACTGGCTTTGTGGTAGCCTTAGATTTCTAAATATTGTTTTGCATGATATGTGTTCTTTAACTGTTTAAATCTACAATGATAAACTACTTACATTTCTAAATTACTTAAGCTCGCAAATCACTCTGACATGCAAGGTAAGTCATGCAGAAGCAATAGTACTGTTTGTGAAGGTCTGTTTCCTAAGAAAACATTGTTCAATTCAGAGAGAAACTCCAGGCTATGGGGATTCTAAAAATTGTTTCCCAATTATACCAGACTGTTTTACAATTATACTTGCATTGAACTGTGTTCAGGCAGTCTTTACATTGTATTATGTTAGCACGGCTTTTCTATTAACAGCTGCCATGTTTCTGTACGTGTAGGTGCTTGAATATGGGACTTCATGTGAAAGCAGCAGCCTGCACTGGTTAGGCTAAAAGTCTGACAGTAGCTGGTAGGAGATGTAGGTTGTTATCGTCTGATCAGCAGCTGGGCTAGGGAGAGGGGAGATGTGCTTACATATTTTTTTATAGAAAAAGGACAAGTTCACCTTCACTTTTTCTGAATGACTTTGTGCAAAGTGCCTGATTAATAGCTCCAGAATGAAATTCCTTATCCACAAAACTGATGAAGCATGAGTTTTCTGCAGTGGTACGGCTTAAGGTCTAACCACTTCCAAAAAAAACTTAATAAAAGAGTTTAAGTTACTGGGGTCTACGTGACACTTAGGGAGAAACAGCCCCTGTAAGTGACCCCAGACTAAATCTGTGTACGCTCAGCTCATTGCCACTGGATGAGGGGAGCTTTCGTTCACAAATAATTAGTGTTGAGGTTTTTAGAGTAGCTTGTACATGAGATAAAATGGTTGAATAGCCAAATATATACAGTTAAGAATTAATGTAAGGTTATTTGTGTGAATTTTTATTAAATGCACTGAGAGCCAAATTCCTCCCTGACTGACTAGAATGAATTAAATAGTGTTTAAATGAAGGATGAAAGCTGTACATTCAGTCTTATGCAGAATATATAATTTCACCTTTACTATAACATATTGCATTTCATTGTTAAGAGTACATAAAGCAAAAGGTACTCTGTGCTCTCTGTTAGGATTGCTCATGCACTATAGTGAAATGCATCTATCTCTGAAGCTGTGTTTCAGTGAGGACTGACTGAATTCTGCTTATCACCCTATTCAACCTTTGTTGTAAGTAATATTAAAAACTAACTCAAGCAGTAGTTTTTCCATTTGGAAGTTGCGTAGGTGATCATACGTAATCTAGTTATTCTGAGTAGAATTTGGGCAAAAAATGAGGGTAAACTCCATTTTATGAGAACACCAAATAATCTTTAATGATCTCCACAACCAGGCATCAGTTTTCCATGTTGTTTGATTGTCAAAGTGGAATCTGTCAAAGGGATTTGTTAGAGAAGTGTGTTTAGTCAGGGCTTTGTTAACAGAGTTTATCTCAGTACTTTTTTGTAATATACGCTCCAAAATGTATTCCTTTCTTAGAAAAGAAAATAAGCACGCTTTTTTATTGTAGAAAAGGAAAAAATAGTATATGGGCAATGTGCCAGAACTGTAACAGTTTTCTGAAGCCCTCAAAAGACAAAGTCAAGGTCTTATGCAAATACTGATTCTATTTAATTCATTCTGGATTTTTTTGCTGGCCACTCTTTTTGTTGGTTTTTTTTTTTTTCATACCAACTTAAAACTCATTCCATAACAATAGCTCCTTGTCCTTGGCAGCCCATTTAGCCACTTCCTTCACTTCACTTACTGGTGAGTTCTGCCTGTTCAGTGTGAATTTAGAATATTCAAATGGAACATGTGAACTGTGGTGCACTTGTTGAGATTTGCTGGGAGTGTATATGGCATTGTGTCTATTGGCCCCTGACAAGAAATATCAGATCTGCAAATGAGGTCAGGGATGTGCTGTAATTGCCAAAAAACATGTGCATGGACTTCTTAATTCTACATTAAGAAAGTGTGGGGGATTTTTCTAAGAAGTATCTTAAAGTTGTGAATGGGAGAAGTTGATTACTTGGACAATCTAAACAAATCATTAATGGTTTGTTCAGATATTAATTAGAAATAGCTGAGATTATTCTTTAATGGGAATTTTTCCCAGAGGAGAGGTTTCTGGGAGATACTGTCCTGAAAATAAGAGGTCCTAAATGTTGCTGAAAGGTCTCCCATTAATATCAGTGAGAGTCTTTTTATTGAGGTAGCAGCCAAAGCATTCATGTTTTCATAGCCCGTTGTAGAATGCAGTGCCTGCCAAACCTTCGGGCTGTGCAGAGGTTTTGTACCCATCTCTCCTTCCTGCAAGAGGCAATAATCAGCTACCACCATACGGGCAGCTAGCTTTAACCAGCCCAGTTTCTGGCAGATAGGTACAAAAGTGCTGTGTGTGGTTAATGCTGTTGAACAAGTCGGTAAATGTAACTTCTGCCCTATCTGGCTTCCCCAGTCTTAAAGGCTGGCTTCGATTAGAGTTTGTAGCTGAGCGTACAGTCGGTGACATGAATTGGGATGTTTCAACTCCAGAACTTCTGGAAGGTGTGCAATGTTATACATGCGTTACTGCAGATTTTGAAGTGGTCAAATAAAGTGCTCTTCCAGACTAAGAACCCTCTGGACAAAAGGTTATTAGTTACTCAATTAAAACCTTTGCATTACTCTGAAAAATGTGACATTTAATGAACTTTTAATCATAGAGCTTTTATCTGGTTAATAAAAATCTCCTAAAAATCCTTCCAGCTTTTAGGGATGATCTTGACTACTGTTCCTGACTGTGGCTTTGAGTGGTGGCAGCCACATGGCTGGCTGAGAATCTGGTTGTATGAAAAAGATCGGAGCTGTCTGTTAATGTGTATTTGTGTTTGCTTCTCCAATTTTTACAGTAAAGAACGTAAAAAAAAATATAATTTTTTGGTTGTTTTATCATCCCAAGCTGTAGGGAGTCTTGGCAGTCTTTGCTTTCTTACCAGTTTGCCAATGCAGGCATAGTCCAATAAGCTTGTAAATCACTGGTGAGTAGCACCTATTGTGTCTTCTACATGTTAAAGTATCTGGTTGATAATGTTTTTTACAAGCTTGTTTAAATCTTAATACTATTAATGTGTGAGGTATTTAGTTTAATCTACCTGGTTCTCTTTCACTTATTGTGAAATCAGCCTTCTGCTGCTCTTCAGAGTGGGAACTAAAATTGGATAGGGAGAAGACAGGAAAAGTGCATGCGTAGGGTATGTACTATAGTGGGCTGAATGCACAAAGCTGCAATATTATCACTGCTTAGCTAACCATTCAGAGCATAACTTTTTAATAATAGAATATTCTCTTTTTTTTTTTTTTCTACTTTTGTTAAAACATCAGACATGTGAAACTTGTTAAACACAAGGCTATATCCTGAGTTGGTTTAAATTGGCATGGCTCCATGGGTTTCAAAGAAGCTCTGTCAAGTCTGATCAGCTGGGGAACTGAACAACGTTTGCATTCAAAGATTGTTTCCCCATTGGTACGCATTGACAATTTCCATTCCTGTTAATTTTTCATAACCAAAATAAAGTACAGCATTCAATAAACCTTTTTTGCCACAAACACACTGTGACAATACTTTGACTTCAGTGATTTTGCAGTGACCTATAAGGATTTGAGAGGGGTTCCCATTATAAAAAAGGTAGGTATTACCCCCTTCTTACAGGTAGGAAAGCTGTGGGAGTTGCCAAATCTCCCATGGTATAAATAACAGAAATCAACCCCTTGCATGCTGGTGCGGAGTCTTACTTATCAGATTGACTCTTACGCCTGTAAGAAGTAACATAAGTTGATCTGAGAAGTCTTTGCATTGACAAAATCATCCATAATTAAAAATGTATTTCATTTGACTGTTATTTCTGTTATTTTATGTTCCCCATGGTGGGTTTGTTGGGGTGTTTTTATGTTTGGTTTTTTTAGATATATCATCTAGTACATTTGGCTAAGGAGGTACTGGAATAGATTAAACCCAAAATGGAGATTGTGTGTATGCATATATGCTAGTATAGTATAGATAGTCCCACATGCTTTTTGCAAAGCCTGTTATTAAAAAAGCCTATCAGCATAAATTCACTCTGGTGTACTTTTTTTTTTTTTCCTTAGAATTATATTTTAGTTTAAAACCTAGTGGTATTAAATTGGTAGTCTTGTTGCGAGTTTTACAGAAATCTGCTGTACTTTATGGAATACTTTTTACTCATTGAACAGTAGTTCCCATAAGAAGGAAGCTCCATTACAGTCCTGGTGCTGCAGAATTGGTAAAGGCTGCCAAGGAGTAAATAGTGACTGAACAATGGCTATAGGGTTTGTGGTATGCTTTCTAGAGGTCTGTCAGTCAACAACATGTGGCAAGAGTCCTATGACTGCAACTCTAAGTTAAATCAGTTTCAGTGACTGGTTTCTTCCTCTAAAAGGAGTGATAAAATATCTTCATTTTCAAAAGCAAAATACAAGTTTTGGATCCTGTTTTGACTTTAAACTTCAATCCAGCCAGCTTCACTGATAAATTTTTGACTCAGCATTAGGCCAGCAGCTTCAAAGGTTTCATCCTGTCAATCTGTTGTGCTTTTTCACCCCATGTAAGAATGAGGCTTGCTGAGATTCTTAATGGTAAAGTGTGCAAGTGCGTTGTATGGGCTGAAGTTTCTAATAATCAAACCAAGCTGAATCAGCATGATGTGATACCGATGAATATAGCTTAATATCTTGCATTTGTGTAGCTATTACATCTAGTAATATACATTATTTTACAAGCTTCTCACTTGTCACTCGTAAAGCCAGCCCTGTGCACAATTGTGCAATTGCAGCAGTTAACATGGCACGAATATGGTGTTGGAGGCAGAACTGAGCTTGTTTGTACTTTTTGTAATACCATGCACAATAATTTGGTCCCTCGGACGTGCCTGAGACAGACTTTGAGATAGTGCTTGTGATCATGCCATTTATAAAGGCTTATTAATGATTCACTGAAGCCTGCCCTACGGTCATTTGGTACTAGCTTAACTATTTTTTCTCTCTGTTCTTTAAACTGAAAGAATATAATTAGTGTGATGCCAAGTATGGTAAGTTACACTGTTACAAATATATCTTGTCTAAGTCCTATTGGTAGGTTGTTCCCCTTTTTATACATGGCTGTCCTGAAAGTGGTGGAGTTCAGAGCAATGCAAAAGCTGTTGCTTCTGAACTGAGGAACTACACACAATAATAAACTGTTTAAAAAACACGGAAAAAGCAACTTAAGTTATTTAAGTGATGAGGTTTTTGAGTCAGTCTTTTTTTACTGCTACTGTGATTATTCGTTAAGAGGTATGGTAATGAACACAGGCTCGAAATTATCTATTGTGTTTAATTAGTGTCTTACCTCTATAACTGGTAAGAGCTTTTTTCATATGTTTCCCTAGGTCTGACATATGTTTGACCATGCTTTTTTATAAATTGATACATATTTTTGGTGCAAATATTCCCTAACTTTGTGTTTAACCAAGGTATTAGCAAAATAGAGTTGAAAGGAAGGCAGAAAAGTAAGTGGGAATGAAGAAACTTGAAATCACATACTGTTTGGTTGGGGTTTTTTCTATTAACACCCTCGCCAAAAACCAGCAACCCAAAAAACCCCCTCCCAACAAATAATACCCCAAAAGACCATCCTGAAATGTCAGTAATCAACCAAGTTAATAAAATTAATCTTTTCTTCACTTTGCAAATGTGATTATAGCTGTTCAAGGAAAATCAGCTTATGGAAAAAGCTACAGAATATTTTCATAGTTATGATTTGGATCATTTATATTTCAACTTATGTTCCAGAGAAATAACACCTGTTTAAAAACTAACACACACATTTTCATTTTTTAAATTTTTAGGCAGGTATTTTGTAGCGATAATTAAACACCAATATTCTTCAGTCTTTGTGTTAATCTGAGGTACCACTGACTTCTGCCAAAAATGACATTTTGTGAATTGAGGGTCACTTTCAAGTAAAAGGTGAACTCTAAAGCACACCAGAACACATGGCGAGAATTTAAAAAAATACAAGAAGATTAGCTCAAATTGCTTTTCTAAGAAAATACCATCAGGTTAACCTTTCTGAGTTAGTTTGGGCAACATAACTCTTCTGTCTGTATTTCATTACTTTTATTTAAGATTCTCTGCTCCACACTGACATAGTGCAGACTGTTAGAACATAGAGACTGTTTCCAGTGCTTTGACTGTAAGAACATGGGTGCATTAATATTGTATTTATGTTTGAACAACTGCAGAGAAGAAGCAAAAATGGGTTCTGAGCTGCACTGAGTCATCAGCTTACCTTTTTTTTTTCTCCTTTCCATCTCATACAGAACGCAGTTCCATCTTTGCATGTAAAGTTTTATGTAATTAGTTGTTGTTTGTAGTGCCTCCTGGCTTCCTTTGTTATATAACATATTTGTGCTCGTATTAAGGGACTGACAGCATGGAAAATTACTTTTTTTTTTTTTTTTTTTTTTTTTTTTTTTTTTTTACCTCACAGGTAAGGTCAGGTACAGACAACAATGCTGTTGGTTCATGACAGCTCCCTGGTGTCACAGTACTATTTCCTGTTACAATGCCAAATAGCCAGAAAAAACCTCATCGGTAGTTAACCCATGCATGTTCTACTTCTGCTAGTACTGAGCAGATTGCAAAATGTTGAAAGAATTTGTGGGGATAGCCCTAATTCCTTTATAAAACCAGTTGAAACCATAGAAATGTAAGTTCTGACTCAGGGGTACAGTATGGTTCGGTGTCAAAAGTCATATCGTGCCAGTTCTCCAGCCAGCTGCTGGTGCCCCTGCTCTCAGCTCCCCTATCTCTGTAATTCAGCTCTTGTGTTCTTTTGGCCTACAGGTCACTGTGCAGTTACACATGCGCGAGCTATGCCATCAGCCTGATCCTGTAAATTCAGTACGTATGAGTAGTCTTACTGAATTTCTAGGAATGACCTGGGTCGGGTTTCAGCTTCTGCATATGTGCAACTATTCAAAGGTTCCGGGGGGAAGGAGGGGGGAGATTTGGGAATATGATTCCCATGGGAGAATGAGTCCTTAGATCAGAATTCAGTGTGAGCTGAGAGATATTTGCAGTACCTATGAATCCCAGCACAGTAAGGTACTGGACTAGAAGCTGTTACTCAGCTACTTTTCAGGGAGACGTGTTCCCCATGCGTGAGGTGTGATCCTGTCTCTGGCTTCTGCTGTGTTGGAGATGATAATAGTTGAGTTTAGTTTGGAGGTTGGAGATTTTGCTGCCTTTTTTATGGGCAGTGTCCCGTCTCTGCGAAAGCATCGACTCCTGGTTTACAGTGAGAGTCAGGATCTTTTGCCGATAGCTCAGCAACAGTGGAAACTGGAAGCAAGGAACTGATGTTTCTCAGGGCCAAAGTACTGCAGATGGCTTAAGACAGTGTTGCTAAGCCAGCCCACACCTTACAGAAATTCAGCTAGAACAGTCGCTCTCTTGGAATTACTGCAGGTGTTTGAAATAGAGACTTTCCGAAGTGACAGTATGGCATGTTGCACCATTGTGAGCTCAAGGAGCTCCTGCTGTTTGCCCTTCTGCTGGGATTACCCAAATTCCAAAAGAAATCCTAGAACGTGCTTCCTGTATTGCAGGAGGAATGCAATAGCACAAGGCTAACAAAAAAAGAGAGTTTGTGCCACAGGCATCATGGTATATCATATGAGAGCCTCTGAAGGATGGACTCAAGTAGTATTCCTGTGAGAATTTACATTTCCCGGTGGTTCTATTTCTTGTTTTAGCTTCTCTCCTATGATTATTCTTCAGTCTTCATTTAAGGCCTTAGATGGTAAAAACATGGATACAAAAGTGAACGGGAATATTGGCATCAGTTTCAGCAACAACTAGGAAGATTTAACCAGCTGCATCAGAAGCTGTGAAGTGCTTTCCAGAAGGGATTTGTTTGATAAGCAAACCACCTAAACCTCACTTATTAGAGTTATTCGGGGGTGAGGTCTGCTGGCATGCAGCAGACTTGACTCAAAATCAGTTGCGTTATCTGAGAAGTGCTTGTATAAAACTTTGTCAGCAAATCTAGTTTAAAAAGTATCTAGTTTAAAATCCCAAAGAATTCTTTAAAAAATTTAAAAAAGGGAACCCAGCAACTGAGAAACTGACCCTCTGGTAAGGAGATAATTATTTTATTCTTTCCAACACAGTGATTTGTTTTTCAGAATTTAATTACATAGTATTTTATAGTTTTACATGTGCAGGTTGAAAATATGTCTTTTAGCTCAAAGATGCATGCCTTTGCAGAAATCTCACTTTTTTCTCTAGCATCAACAGTACCTCACTTTCATGTCTCATACTTCATCTCTTAAGTATGTGCTCTGCAACTCAATCTGGTAAATACTAAATTCCAAAGTGCAATCTAATGTTTGTCAGCAGGACAGCAACTGGTTTATGCTAATGATTATACTAGTGCAATGCAATGACCACATTTACCCTAAGCATCTCCAAAATATTTTTGCAGTTTCATTTGCCTTGAAAAATCTCAACTTTTGTGTGGTTTTTTATTAAATGAGGTTTTGAAAGCAACTGAAAGGCAAGGATTTTCTTATTTTGTTTGCCCAGATTTGTGAACGAATAATTTTCCACAGCTGTTAACCTTTCTGGCCTGGAACTGTGCCAGGTTTAAATTAAAATTATTTAATTTGAATGACAAATTCACAGTTTCATAATAATTTTCCATGATTTTACATTGCTTTACTAATAGAACTATGTTTTCTTCTAGAAGTACATATAAGAGAAACATGTCAAAAATAAATTCTGTTTGCTGTGTGTACCTTATTATGTAAACAAGCATCCAGGTTGGTCTGTTGCAAGATCAGTAAGTATACCTGCAAGTAATTATTAAAAATGTCTTAAAACAGGAACATTCAAATGTAAACATTAAAACATTAAAGAGTATTATCAGGTTTAACAGGACTTTTTTAAAAAACAACTTTCTAGTCATGAAATGAAAACATCTTACATTTTAAAGTCATGATTTATTTTTCATGTTCTCCTGCTTGTTTATTTCTCAGCTCAGACAGCAGAACATGATTAATTGTACTGGCTTTTTAAGATTTTTAATTCTCCTACATTTTAGTTCCCAAGCATACTGCTGTACTAGTTCAGCTGGGATGTTCAGGAAAAAAGATTTTAAACCTTCACAAAACCTTTTTGCACGATATGTCTCAATTTTATGAAGAGATTTTGTTACTAATGTAGGCCTTGATCCGTACCCGTATAAGCAAGGCAGACCTTTATCCCTACAAGGCATTGCACAGGAGTTGGTCAGTCTTCATAAGCCTCTACCCTTGCAGATCCACACGTAGCCGCAAGAATGTTTTGCAGAAACTTTAAAACCAACAAGCAGGCCAACAGGCAATTTCCTCTTCCCCTGAGCCCTTTGAGCTTTGGACCTTAAGGGTTCAGCCTGGCTTTTAAACCCCAAAATTTTCTACAATTCCATTTCAGCTGTCTCCAGTATCTATAAGCTCTTGTGAACGAATCCTGAAAGAGCCCAAAATGAATGTTGGGCTATGATGACATTGATAAATTACTGAGCCTTTTGCTAGTTTAGGCCATCTTGTTAATGGTCAAATTATGCTCTCGCTTGCTTTGTCACAAATGTGGAGTAATTCACTGAAGTCATCGGTGTGACTGAGAACAGAATGGCCAAAGATGGCCATGTGCAGCCTGAGGCTGCGTGCCAACTATAATTAAAACCTTTGATCTAAATGTTACAATTTACTTTTTTTATATGTATATATTTTAAAAAACCCAAAAAACAAAACTGCTTCCCTTTTTAAGCTACCAAATTACTAGCTGAAGAGAACATTTTTTTTAACCATAGTTGTGGTGACTGGGAAATGCTGTAGAATACTGTCAGAGTTCATTTTAGGGACTTAATCTAAAATGTATCTTTAGCTGCTGGCAGAGTGGCATTTTTAGAATACTGTAGTTAAAGATTGAAAAGGACTACAGTCTCCATGTTTCTAACGCATCTCGATTAGCTCTTCTCCATTTTTGCAGTCTTACTTTCATATGTAAGTATTTAAAATACAAGAAACTTGCTCTGGAATAAAATTTCATACACAGAGACCTTAATTCTCTCTTCAGGAGAAAATTCAAAACAGCTTCAGGTTTTGATTTGAGGAGGATAGTAATTACTATACAAATTGGTTGATGGTACAGAGGGGTATCAATCCAGTACATAATGGCAAACCACATTTTTGCCCTCTGGATGAGTGAATGACATGTTAAGCTGGTATCTTCTGAGCAAGTGATTGTAATGTGCAGCTTGAAATACAGCACAAATCATCTGGAAAATCCAAAAACCAAAACAAAATCTAAGAAATGAAAAATGGTTAATACTGGGTCTGTCTTTCCTGCATTTGAGTGTCTTTGTTTTCCTTTCCAGTAACTACAGCATGAAATTATGGTCATAGTACCAACCTTAAATTTGATTTGTTTTCCTTGCTGTTGTCATTCTGTTATAAATGTAAAGCTATTTTAATATTTTTTTTTCTTAAACTGGAGGAGATTTTTCTATTTTTATCCCTGTAAAATGCAGTTGATTCTTACCTAAATGAAGCTGCTGGGAAGAAACATAGGTCATTCATTCAGCTGTGACCTATATGCAGTGACATGTAGTTTCCTCTGTCCTTTATTTCTAATGTAAGCAGTGCTGTCACCAGACTGTCCTTGTTCTCATCCTGTCATATGACAACTTGGATGAAATGGAGTTGACTGATACTAGATGTAGCAAGGTGGAAGCTCTTTTTGTATACATATGAAAACCCCCTGAACTTACTGAAATGTCTAATGCTGTCCCCCTACAGAAAGTGTCTGCTTCCTCTTTGCCATATCATTCTTCAGCCTTGTGATCCTTTAGACCTCTTCTTTAATACTGTATTCTTAAATAAGGATGACACATAAAATCATCCTCCGTTGATATACAGCTACTCTCCAGTTGAGGCAGTCTGGCTTCATCTCCATTTCTAACCTTGCAGTATGAAAGCAAAAAGATTGTCAAAACCATGTTGATGGAAATGTTAGAAATATCCTGGTGGATTTGTCCTGCTAGAGTCATGCAACCATTCTGGAGCAAGTACAGATGCTTTGAAAGGGCTCATGTAACTTTTCAAATATATTTTAAAATTATGGAAATGGTAACAGGAGAAGATTTCAAAATGTATCTTGAAGATACAATGTTCTATTTTCATTTGTCTGTATTAAAATCATTACAGTAGGGCACAGGGACACATCACGGTGTACTTACTATTCTTCAGTTCTCTCCCTCACCTTGTTTATTTGCTGCATGAAATTCCCAGAACGACAATAAAATATCCTGGCCATGGAAGCACCTATATGAATATAGGCTATCTAATTCTGAGAGTTGCCATGGGTGACTGTGGTGTTTTTACCTATAGGGTTAGCTGGGATTCTTGATTCATCTTGTGCCTTCTTGCTCTGTTGGGTTTATGGAAGTTACATATCACTGAAGCCATATGTTATGTTTCCAGGCAGAGCTGTAAACCATTTCATTTTTACTGCCTCTGAGAGCAGATCAATCTATAGTACAGCACTAGTGATGGAGAATTTTTTAAGGGTAATGCGAGAAAATAAAAAAAAGAGAGCTTGGCCCAGATACTATACTACTCCATCTTCTAGAGAATTAAATCCCTTCCTATTTATACATTTTTAATTTCTCAGAGAGAAGAAAGAACGTTTTCACCCTACTTTTGCAGCTGAGAAAAATGTGACAGATTAAGAAATTAAGGTTCATTAAAAAGAAGGAGGGGGAAGTTGTGGTGTAGTCAGCAGTCTGATGCTAATGGATAGAGTGTTTGTTGCCAGAATTTGGAAGTTCAGTATAACCTTAGGGATCTAATCTATAACTCTTATTTAGGTAATTAGTTCTTTTACTTCAGCATTGCCAAATCCCAGCATTCAGAATTATACGAGCTGGTAAAATATTGTAAGCCGCTAAGAAATAAGGGGACTTGAGATGTATTTTGCCTTTTTTTTTTTTTAAATGTTTGGCTTTGAGTCAACACATTTTCAAAATCTACTTTACAACCAGAAGGCCTACAAGCACGTATTATATTTTTGAAAGGAAAATTGTGTTTTTAAATAACAACCTGACTCCAGAAGGTGGGAGTTCAAAATCCAGCAACGCTAAACTTGCATGGCTTGCACAAATACCTGTGGGTTTACAACATGAGAGACTTCGTATGTGAGTAAGAATTGGCAAGTCCATCCAGGAAGGTTTTCAGTTTCGTCGTTTTGCATGCAAGAGTAGCTACTTCAGCGCCCTATGGATACGGACTTTATAACGTTTTTTTTCTTTGACAGTGTATAAAGGTCTGGCACGTATCCATGTGCATGCCTAAACTGAATGGTACTTTTCTATGCCAGCATGGCCTCAACAAAAGTTGAGCTATTTTAATTTGTTAACTGAAGATAAGTTGGACAAGGAGAAGCCAGGGGAAAGTGCTGTACAAAAGTACAGGAGACTCATACAAAATGCGTTCCTTTTGCTTTGCTTTGCCCTTTAGGTATTTTATTAACGGCTACCACCAGTTGCCTCTAAATTATTCCACTGTAGCTAGACTCAGAGCATATTTTTTCCCTCCAGTGAAGCAAATACTTTGTTCCAGCTAAACCTTGTGAAACATCTACCATTGCACTTGTCAACCTTTACGGCATTTATTTTTAAACAAATTAGGATCAGAGTTGGGTAACATGGTTCTGCTCTGTTCTCTGCTGCTAAAATACAAAGCCTTGGCTCTAATACTCAGCTGGAATGCTGACATTGGCAGTAACAGGAAGCCTGAAATTAGTATTAAATAGGTCTGAAACATTCCTTCCGATCTTAAATGTCAGTATAGGAGATGCCACCTTTTAATGTTGATCTGGTAGGATTGATAGTAATTAACATGTTAATTATGTTGACACTGGAAGCATATTTTCGAATTTTCTGGGAACCTGAAGCTGGGATGAAAAGACACTTTTCTGCAAAGGTACCTATTCTGATAATTAATTAAAGAAGATTAAATTGTAATGTACCTTTCTGCTTTATAGCTGGTCTTGCTGTCTCTGACTATCCCTGTTGTGCAGGGATAGTCTCTAATTTGATTCCAGTAGCTTTCAGTCCCTAATTACCATTGCTCAGCTACCAGCTGTTAGAGTGGTGGATTTATTTATTGCTTTGGTTTGCTGCAGGAACCTAGTACAGAAGAGGAAAAACAACCATTACCCTTTGGCTGGTGACTGCAAGCAGTGCTGGTTATTTAGCACTGGGGGAGGACTTAGCTGGCTGCCTCTCAGACCTGGTTAACTGGTTACATCTGAAGGGCAAGGCTTTAGTTCCAGTGCTGGGTAAGCATGCCTTCCTGCCCCTGTGGTGGGTGAAAAAGTCTTCAGGTTTAGTTAAGGCTGGTTTACACCTACCCACCTAGGTGTCTTTCTTATAAGAGGCTTGATGTCTTAGTATATTTATTAATACCTACCCTTCCTGTGGTTTCTTGGAAAAGGCAGAAAGAAGGATCAGATCCTAGAATAAGAAGTATGGGAGGCTCTCTTCCTTCCCTGGGACTTCAGGAGGTTCGCAGCCTGGCTGCCTGTCCAAAGACTGAATGTTAAAAGCTGGGTACTTTGAATTTACTCGCAATAAATGGACATGAAAACCATGCTGTATCATGCTGTGAAGTCCCAGGTTTTGTTGCAGAATGTGGTGGTTGCAAGGTATAGCACATCTGGCATTCATTTTGGTAATGAGTAATTTATCAAGACAATCTTTTAATGAATGTGGGACAGGTTTGTGGGCAGGTGAATGGTTTTAAAAAAATGAGGCCGGTTGTACTTTGAGCTCTAAGCCTCACTGCATCTGTGTAAGATGGAAAAGGGAGGAGACCGTGATGGAAGAACATCTTTCTCCGGCGTCGGTGCCTTAGGGATGGCGTTCATCTCGAAGCGAAGTGCAAAAAGTAAGCAAGCCAGAGCGTTTCTTTTCGTGTGCCTTCTCCTTAGACCCCCCTGTAATTCGCGAGGCAACTGCGCTTTCCGGGCAGACCGTATCTGAAGGGCTTTCTCCTCCGTAGCCAGCAGGTTAGCCTTTTAGGAGAGGCTGCGAACAGCCGTTTTGCTTCGTGACGTTTTCCCTCTTTGTCTTTACACTCCAGCGGGAGAGATCCGGGGGGGGCGGGCCGGGAAGCGTGGGAACCCCGGGGGCTCCGGTCAGTGCCCCCCCCCGCCTCGCCCGCGGGGCGCGCCCCCCCC
>NW_010973238.1:1470241-1542137 GCF_000737465.1 Haliaeetus leucocephalus | reverse complement strand
CGCGCCGGGCGTGGCCGCGCCCCGGCCCCGCTCCGGCTGCGGCTGCCCGTCAGCGCCGCCCCCCTGCTCGCTCCCTCCCCGGGACGGAGCCTGCCGGGCGGAGGGGAGAGCCATGTGAAAGGGACGCGTCCCCGGCGGTGGTTTTGGGTCGGTTTTTTTCTTTCCTCCCGACGGAGCGGCGGCGTTGGTCGGTGGTCGCTTTTTCCCTGGATGGGCTCTGTCCGTAGGGAGGCTGCGGAGGGGCTCTCTGGAGCGGCGAGGTTGCTGGTCGGGTTACAAAAGGAGGGAGCTTCGCGGAAGGGAGAGACTCTGGAGGCTGTCAGAGGAGAAGGCTGGGTCCCTGCGGAGGGTTTGCAGGGAGCTGGAGGTGTTCTCTGCCAGGGACTGTGAAACTGGCACCTTGCGTAAATGCCTGCGGAACTCAAACAGGTTAGTGCTAAACTTGTGTCCTTCCCTTCGGGCTCTGGCAGTTCTGGGCGTCCGCATGTGCAGCGGTCCCGGCTGTGTGGAAAGGAGAGAGCTGTCAGGGGAGGTGGAAGGGTTTGTTTACTTGTGTTTTCATTTCTTAGCTGAGAACTAAGAGCAAAAGCTGAGCTGCTCTTTCTAACAGAGCATTCGAGAGAGATTTTGCTTTTGTCTCTGTTGTGTTAACTGGTGAAACACCCAAAAAAGCAAGCCATTGTTTTCTTTGACCTTCTTGTCCTGCTCAATAAATCTAGGGAACTCTTTGACATGAACAGCAAGAAATACTGCTTTTAAAAAAAGAAAGCTTTGCTGTTGGGCTTTTGTTAAATGTTTGCTTTTCCCATACAGTGTTCGCTGCTTTCACTTTGATTTGGTTGTTGAACGTACCAGGGAACTAACTTCAGTTTTCGACTCTAAATGTTATCTTAAAAAGCCATCTTGGCTGTCACGTTAATAATTATAATGGACTTACAGCTCTGTGTGAAAAGATCTCAAATACTATTCTTTACCTTGGAGTGTCATTGGGCATTGCAGACTAAAGCTGTTGCAGACTAGATTTAAAGAAATAGAGATCATGTAGACTCCTGTAACTTACAGGTGCTTACCTTATTAACCTCCTTCATCTACACCTTGTGAGCCTCGGGAAACCCTATAAATTCAGGTGGTGGCAGGGTAGAGCTGCTCCTCAAACTAGGATGAGGTATTACCTGTTTCTTGACCCTCCTTTCTCTTTTCTGCCTTTTTATTAAGACAGTATTTTAGGATAAGAAAATGCAACGGTAATACATCACTGATAATACATCTATGAATTCGCTTACATTCGGTGCACTGGAATTGTCAGAGGTGCTTCAGTGTGGTGTAATTGCGTTGTGTTCGACTTGTCTGTCCCAGTAACAGAAGGCTGAATCGTTTCTTGATGCAAATAGGATGTTGGTTCCCTTGAGGGAAGAGTAGCCCTTTCAGCTGGGCCCTTGAGTGATCATTTCTTTGTCTGTAGGCAGTCCCTGTAATCGCTGCCCTGCCTGCTAGAGGTGACCGAATCCTGGTTTTGTTTGGGTGCTTGTTTGTGTCACGCTACCTGTGCACTTCTTAGGGAGGAAGGGATTTTATCTGTGTACGTGGTCCCGTTCCTACTTCCTGACCTGAAGTTACTGTACCTGTCAAATTACAAGCGACGGGTTGTTGATTTTTAGATAGATACAATTAGCAGCTCTTTGGATCTTGTTTTTGGTTGGGTTTTTTTCAATACATGAAGAAAATAATTGGAGGTAAGGAGCAGAATGCTAACTGTAAAAAAAAGGTGTGTTTAATGTCTTTTGACTTGTGCAGTAGAGCTGTGTTCTTGTCTTCTGGTTTTTCTATTTTGAGAGGAGGAAAAGAGTGAGAGTGGAAGATTATAGTTAATCACTTTAGGTCATGCATTTCAGTTAACTTGTAAATTCTTCTTCCATATCAAAACAAAAAAAATCTCATGGTTTTGATTTTCATGCTGCCTGTCATAGTTGTGGATCAGAGATATGTTATCTTTTCTGATGGAGCAAGGGTTATTGATTCATTCTGAGGTCTTTTTGCAATGTAACTGATCAGTCTGACACTGCAACAGTGTATTAGAGAATGCTTTGCTTGATGAAAGGCTGTAGTTTTAAACCCTGAGTTGTGAGAGAAATTTATTGTGCAGTTACAGGGCCTCTAGAAAGTAATCTTTTTAGCTTTAATGATCACAATTAAGTAAAACTAAGCCAAATGGATAAGTGACTTTGAGGTGAATGGCAAGTCTACACAATCCATACAGACAGAAATAGGAGAGATGCTAGAACGGATTTCTGCCACATTATCTAAACACATTAGGTCTTTAACTAAAGACAGCTATGAAATCATAATTAAAAAGAACCAAGAGTAACTTCTAACTATGCTTTTGGCTTCTAACGGGAATAGTCACGCTTCCTGAAGTTTTGGGCCACAAAAGCAGCATTGTACCTGGGAGCACTGGTAGAAGAAACAAGACTGAAAAACTGTTCTTGTGGCCATGAGTGGGCAGGGCAGGTGTCACCCTGGGCATTCTCCCTTGGCCGTTCCCCTTCCTTCTGATGAGGGATGAAGACTGCTGAAGTTTGTGCCAAGTATCTGCAGTCTGACATTCTGCAGTGGCCTGAAAGGAAGTATAGAGCTTATGAATTCAGAAGGATCTTGAAGTCTGGAACTGTTAAAATATGTTTGGTTACTATATGACATACAGCTTTGATCTGGATCTGAAATCTTAAGTGCTGGCTTGCCTCGGGGCCATGAAGTTATGAAGGGGAAAGGAGTCGCTAAGAGTGACTTTTGCCAAAAACTCTTCAGTTCTGTGTTATTCCTGCTTCAGAAAATACTTTGCTAACGTTCCTAACTCAGGCACCGAACTCAGTGATGCTGCCATTCCTCAGCACTTTGTGCCTGAAGCATTTCGCTAGACGATGATGCTGATGTGAGAGAGTACGAAATCTTAGATCTGGCAGGATGAAAAAGTGGTTAATGCATTAGTGACATACCTGGTATGAGTCTGCACTGGTGGTGGAAATCTTGTGGAAGAAATGTTCATTGGAGGTGCAGCATGCAAAAGCATCATCATTTTCCAAACAGTTGGGCAAGTCATACTAGAAAAACCAAGTACGAAGGGAGCTTAATTTTTAACATGGATCATTATACAGATTCACCCATGGATTCTCACATATAATAGACCTGAAACAGGTCTAATGTGCTCCACTACCTTGGAGTGAAGAGATGCAGAAGTCTACAATGTTGACTCCTCCCTACTTCCCAAAGTAAACCCTTTGCCAGCAGTTGTGACCTCTGTAGCAGAGCTGGGCAAAGGGAATATGTTCTGGGACTTGGTTACTGAGATGTTGAACTATGTACTGGAGCAACTGAGTGGAGGCATGTGTTCCCTTCTGCTAGCTCTGCAACAGAGGCAGTAACTCCCTGCAGGAGGGTGGACGTTGTGACTCTTTAGGCAGCTACTGCTTAACTTGGGTATGAAACTTCAGAACTCGGGTGTGGGGATGTGCCTTTACCTCTTGATACAGGGGTTTGCACAGTGAGGTCCTTCCTCATGGCTAGGATGCTCTGGAGCTGCAGCAGGACACAATGTGTAGGTTGTGAGAATGGAAATGTTCTGTTTCTGAAAATGCTGTTGCAAGAACTGCGTTCTTCTAAAAGTGCTGTTGTGTGCTGTTGGGGTATGAGGGTTTATACTGCCCAATTTGTGCGTCTGCCGGTGTGTATACAGCTTTGTAACAGCAATAGATATACCAAGCAAAGCATTCCAGCAATTGTGCTTCCCGAGGCCGTGTTGCTTAGCCACCTGTCCCAAGGGTCGTGAGGTGAGCTGGTGTACAGGGAGAATCAGGCTGTCTGCATTTTTTGCTTAAGTTACACTGCAGTTACTAAAAATAAAACTGGTTGGTTGGTTTTTTTAAAAGTACACTCAACATCTTTCATAATGTAGAAATAATCATTAGAGAAGATAAAAAGCATGGGGGAAAAAAGCATGTTAAACACTCGCATTTGAAACTCCACAGGCTGGACATTTTTAACGAGGTGGCTTGCAAACATTTCATGTGAAAGACTCTTCTTTGAGGAGTTTCTGCCATTAAATTAAGGTTTTCATACTGACCGGTAAGAGTAGGGTCAGGGCCACTCAGTGAAAATAGTTGTGTCTATATTTGGGTGTTACATAATGAGGCATTTATCTGCATATGAGGATTTTAGCATGTTCTCAGTGTGTCTTTACCTGTTCTTGCATCTGTTCCTTAGTTGCTCTAAGTTAATTTCCTCTGTGATGGCAAAATTGTGCTGGGAAACTTCTAAAAAGCTCCTGTTTCATTTGAAGCATGCCATAAAGGTGTAGGGAACATACCATATTTCACTTACTGCTTCTTCCCACCCTGAAACTGCTGAAATGCCTATGTTAATTTAAGGAGGTGTTACTCCCTCCCCTCACCCCCCAAGATACCACTCTGAGACACAGAATTAATACTTCTAAGATAACATGGATTTAATTAAGGAAACTAAAATTTCAGACTCCACCACTGCTTGTTCACCTTTCTGGAAACATTTGTGGGTATGGTTGTGTGAGATGGGAGCTTCAGCTTCACTGGGCTAAGAAGATCTATCCTTTGCTGCTGCTGGCTGTTGGTTTCCCAAATTACGCAACAGGTTACCCTCTTGGTCACGTAAACACGTGTTTTCAGGACCGTTCTGTGGACAAGACCAGTGAATTGATCCAGCTTAAAAACTGAAGCAAACCCTACATGCTTTAGGAAAAGAGGAATGACAGCTTGAACCAGACTGTTTGAGGCCCTTGGAAGAGCTGTGCCTTCCTCCTGGAGGTGCAGCAGGGAGGAGAAGCAGCTCTGTATTAATTAGGTTAGTGGGAGAAAGAAAAGGACAAGGAATAAACAGAAGCATATGCATAAGGATCTCATGTAACTACTCTTGCTGGTGAAACAACATCAAGACAATACAGGGGTTTCACATCTGCAGTGACTTGGCCTGGGAGCTCTGTGTACATTTTGTTTGGTCAGATCTTCCCAAGGGCAGAAGGGAGTGTTAGAAAGACACTGTTCTTCATGTTTTTGAAAACTACTGTTGTTTCGGTAGCATCTTTTGTGTGACTGGTGTAGTCCAGCAAAGCTCAGCTATGCCCAATAATGACTTTATGGAATAATGGCAGAAAAAGTTAAGGTTGCGTATGAGGGTTGATAGTGAATGGGAACTTTCTTCTGTTTAACTCTGCCTTCCAAGGTTTTTTTGTTAATAGGAAACTTCCTCATAATTTCATATTAGCCTCTGTATTTTTCATAGTATTGTATTTCGCTAGTAGGTTTTCTTTGGTTTTGTTTCTCCTTTTAAGGATGAGGGGGACCTGATGATTCCTCCCTGTGTCCCAGCCATGGAATTAGCAAGAGGAGAGGTTTATGAGTGAATGAAGTGCCTGAAATAAATCCTGAGACTAGAGAGAGTGTATTTCAAATTCTTGGATAAAAGGAAAACTGAAACTCAAACTTTGATAGTTTTAAATTTTACACTGTCCTTTGTGTCTCATGTATCTCATTAGGTTGCAGCCAGGCTTTGGGATTTTTTTTTTATTATTATTCATTTGTCTGCATGCCTAAGCAGTGAACAACTTTAACTGTACCTGAGAGAAGCTTGATGAGCATGCAGAGGCTAAAGTCTCACTTTCTCTAAGGAATCATAATCTTTTGTATCTACAAATGGGTGGGCAAGATCTCTTCTGCCTTACTAGGGGGTGGTGATTCCACAGACTCAGTGCTCCCTGTATACTGCAGTAATGTGAAAATTCATTACTTTCAGTGGTGTTCTTTGCCTCTTTGATGAGTCAAGCCCACACCTGCTTACAGCAGGAAATTGAAATGCCTGAGTTTTCCCTTTTGGCTAATCCCACACATCTATCCTTAGCATCACAACGCTTCTATTTGGCATTCAGAAAATAAAGTGAAAACTGTTCTAAGTAAACCTGGAGAATTTTTGAGCTTGGGAATTTCTGCTTCCACAAGCTAAATCACTTGGCATAGCTCTGAACTTTTATTTTTAGTAAAATTTTCACAGCCTGACTATTGTAATGTTCAGAGAAAGAGATATTCCTGAAAGCCTGAAATGAAACCAGAATGTGAGGGCTTATTTTTATACTGTAGAGAATGTATTTTTGTGTGTGTATGTGTGTTTATATATATATATATATGGAGGAAATGAGAAGATGATTTAATTTAATAGCATTACTTTGGAGCTGTGTGTAGTGTAACACTGATCAGAATCACCTGGAATATTCAGGAGACTTTTCAACTTCCAAACTTGTAATTCATTGAGGAGCTGATAAAGATACACAGCAGAATTGATTTATGGATGGTAGAGCCCTGAGATGTAAACAGCTCCTGTGTGTGATCAGGATTATTCTGCTGTTTGACTTGTAAAGTCTTTCAAATTATTTTAGCAAGTTTTGCATCTGAAGTTATTTGCATCTCTCTTTTTTGATGATATGATTCTCAGGGGAATTCAGTGTTATGGGAATAAAGGCTCTTTTGGCTTCTGGGCATGGCAGCATGTGGGCCTTAGCTGGTTGGTTTTGTGATGCATTTAACAAAGACATAAACCACTGTTTATATCAGAACGTTATGCAGAGATGAGAGCTTTCTAAACTTGAATGAGATGGAGTTACTTGGTTTAGGAGTTTAATACAGGCTATTGAAAATATGTTAAATTCCAAGTAGCTTTGGAGAAAGGTTTGGTAAGGAAACCAGTATATAAGGCTACATATTGTACTTTACACAGTACTGCATTACAATAATGCAAAACAAATTGTTTTGAATGGACTAAATGACTGACTTATAGAACAAGTTATGCAGGTGGCTGGATTTCTCCATCGACACCTTCCTGAATCCTTATTAATCATTGGTAAACCAGACCCTAATTTTTTAAATTGAAATGGTGGCTAGAACCTCTTGCATGGTACCGCTGTCTCATATTGGCATGAATTCTGTAGAGCAACTGCTCTGGTTCTGCATCAGGTCGTGCTGATGTTCTCCCAAGTACATTGTTTACTCCCAGTCACCTTGCTGACTTCTGTTAGCGTTTTGTCCTTCTTAAACCTTCTTCCTAGTGGTAGCAGTGGTGACCAGAACAATTCTCCTATTGTTCATATACATTAAATTAGGAGGAATGTATTACCGTTTAAATTTATTCCAGCAGATGCTTTATGTTACTGGCCTCAATTACGTTGGTTATCAGCTCATCTGTACAACCAGCAGTATGTTTTGAGAGACCAGTGTTTCCCAGCTGGGCTGTCTTGGTGATCTCTCTGCCATTTTAAGTCTCTGATGAATCCTAGATGGTTTCCACTAGCTTAAGAGTGCAACTTTTTATATCATTTTTTATGATGCTCTAATGAGGGAACAGTTATAAATACTCTTTTCCTGGGTTGTAAAAGATTTCAACTTAAATGCCAGCTGCTGTGAAAGTAAAGAGTGACTTTGTAAATTGTAGATTTTATTTATAAAATACGTGTTGATGCTGCTTACTATTGTAAAATCTAACTTGCTGCTTCCACAGCATCCGGCCATGAGATGTCCCCTTGAACTCTGGGATTGCCAACCGACTTTCTTTTTTAAGAGTAACTAATGATATTAAGAGTTGCCCTTAGTGAAAAGGAAATGGTTATTTCTGTGCTGGTAACTTCAAAAGCTATATGGTTTCATTGCTACCACTAAATGCTGCTTGGCTTGTGTATTATCATGCCTTAGTTGTTTTCTGTTGAGTTGGTAATACTTTGAAATTAGCTGGTGTGCTGCAAAATAAATTCTTTACCGTCTAGTTGCTTTTTTTCTTTTTTTTTTTTCTTTTTTTCTTTTTTTTTTTTTGCTACTAGATCTTGTAAATACAGTCATATCTTGATATTTGAGGAGAGGTGGTCTTCATAACATACGAGAGTTATGTGGTTCTTAAATGCTCATGAAAGAGGTGATTGGACTTCATAGGTGAGATATTTCCCTCTGGGTTTTCTCACTTGTTGCTCATTTGGGTAAAGAAAAGTGAGCAGGTGAAAGCCCCTCCTAAAGCAGCACTTGACTACCCTGTTCCTGACCCGTGTGAGATTGTAATCTTCCCACCTTACTGGGGCATCAGAATGGCAGTACTTAAAACATTCCCAAAACTTAAGAATACAAGACGTGCATAATACCTTGGTTTACATGTGCACTGAAACCTTCATCGCCATGATAAGGGCTTCAGAAATGCTTTGCATAGTTCATATACTGTTACGGAAGAACCCTGTGGCTGGTTTGCAAATAGGAGGGGAACAAAGTTCTGTCTTCCTCCCCAGCAAGGGAGGCAGCAAGCTGGGACGATGGGAGTGGCTGCCAACTAACGCTGGTGGTTGGGGGAAGTTAAGCACGCAGTTTTCTGGATGAAATTTCAGTGAATCGGTTATGTGGAAAGCCTGTCCTAGCCTTCTAGCACTGGCAGGCAAGTTAGTAGATGTTTAATAAAATATATGGAAACTTTCTTAAGTCTGCTAGTTATGGGATTATTTCACTTCTGCAGGGTGATTGTGTCCTAGCAATAAAAGTGTTGGAACCTGATGCCACAGCTCCCATCTTTGTCGTCTTTTTTCTTTTTTTCCCCTCTTTTTTCTTTTTTTTCCCCTTGTTTTTGGTTTTTCTTTTTGTTTTTTTCTTCTGCCACTCCTGCCATGCTTTTTAATAAGCTTATTGTACTTTCTGGTTCTTCATTTTTCTCTTTGTCGAAAAGGAATGGACTATGGTATGTTTCCAAGAGTTTTAAAAAATTGTATTTCTCACATTAGCATATGTAAATGTGAGTAAATACTAGATGAGAAACATTTTGCTTTTGTCCTTAGCAATTTCATCTCATCTGGGTCATTCTTTCTCTTTCTACCATGACATGTTGTTTTATTACCTGAGGTTAGAATGCGTCTTGGTCATGGTGGCACATTTATCTTGTATTTTATGATGTGATCTTATCACATCCCATTTCTTTTCTTTTTCCTATTCAGCTTTTCATCTGTCAGTGACAGTCATGACACCAGCTAGTGGCATAGTAATACCAGGGCAATGTATTAGTGCATACCGTTGGCAATTTTTAAGGGTAATACTTTGCTTCTAACATACAATATTCTTTTCAGCAGGTTATTTCTGGAGGGAAGAGCTGTTTGTAATTACATCAAAAACGGCAGCCATCAATCAATTTCAATGTAGGAGGTAGCAAAAAAAGGCTTCCTTGGATAACATTCAGTAACTATAAAGCAAACAGAAGGTGACACTACACCCTTCTCTCCTGGCTGCAACTACAAGGAGGTGCAAAGAAGTGCTAATTCATTATTTCCATAATAGTGACAGACAGACCTTTGTATTTGCAGTTGCAGCTTCTGTATTTTAACATACAAAAATAAGTATTTTCCATCAACTCTATGAGAATGTGAAGTGAGAGGGAGAATGTTGTTCAGTTCCATTGTTGAAAATGTTATGGTCCTTTTTGATATGTTGGATTTAAAAATGTATTCTTTCCTGCCATTGCTTCAAGAGCCAAATCTTCAAAGCGAAAACTGCTGCCATATAGGCAACCAAAAATGAGGGACAGACTTTCAGATCTTTCAAGCTAGTATAGACCAAGTCCAGATACAATTAAAGATCAATTAAAGAGTGCTGGGTCAATCCACTGAACAATTTTGAAAATCTGGCTGCTGGTGTTGGTGTATAAATAGGAACTGAAGATCTGCCTACAAATTGCTTTAAATCTAGTGTGACACACTGTTAATCTAGTACGCTTTTCTGCTTCTTGATTTTTGAGACTCCAGTCAAAATCATCTTTGTGTTTCAGTTACATGGGATCAGTTTATTTTTCTTTTTCTTTCTTTCACAAAGCTGACACTTTAAAATTTCAGCTTAACAGTGCCAACGCAAACTTTTTGATACTCAAACAAAATGTAATTTTCTTCCTTTGCTGCCTCTACCAAGAGGCACAGCAAATATTGTGTAACGCCCATCCCAAGCTTGGCTGGATTCCAGAGACTTTCCAGAAAGAGAGACATTAGTAAAATCAGCATCTGCCGTGTACGTCAAGATAGTAGAAGAAGAGTCATGTCCACAGCAGCTGAAGTGCTGTGCATGCTTGTATAACTACATTGCAAATGTGTGGGTATGCTTCATGAATTGTTGCACTTTGAATTTTTTTTGTGTTCAGAGAAACTTGGCTGAGGTACATTATGTGGATACTGTTTTGGCAACTGGAGTCACAAAAATATTTATGAAGACTGTTGGGTTCTTCCCCCATGCTCTTATCCCTCCTTCCTGTATTTAAAATTTAAGTGTTTTGTTTTATTCTTCAGAAAAAATCCACAGTTTCCTTTTAAAGGGACAGGGAGAATTCGCTTTCTCCTGAGTGTGAACTATAGATAAATGCTTTTTAAAGATGCCTTTAAAATGTAATGTAATGATAGAAACACACCACTTTAACTGTGTTGGTTTTTAATGTTTCGTGTGGATTACAAAGACTGTATTTTTGGGTGGCTAATGAATTGGGAAAAGGTACTTTTCCTCCCTCTTAAAATTCAACTCCATGTTCTACTGAGGAAAAATGTCAGGATGGCTTTGTTTGGCACTTCACACAGTATAGCTCAAGTAGAAATACTGTTTTGTGGTTCTGCTGTATTGTGTTTCCCATAATGGTGGTGGGAATGCAGTATGAATGCCCATAGGATCGTGTGGGCTCCTGGTTTCATCCAGAATGGAGGCAGGCTGTGAACTTATCTGTGAAGCATGGTTGGGATCAGACTGCGCACGTGGTTAGTGTGTGGGAGGTCATGTGAGGTGACGAAGGCCAACTTCTCCATTGGACAAAATAAAGTAAATATTGGCCCTGGCAACTGTTGAGGACAAATTCCTCAGAACTGTTGCACAGTTTGACTAGTTGAGCAGTGCACTTCACTCTGTTATTACAATGCCACTTTCCAATTTTTTTACTGGTCCCTGAAATTCTAGATTTGCTTCTGATAGCACCCATAGCAATTTAGAGCTGGTTTTCTGGCAGAACTCATGTCTCATTAATTCTGGTAGAAGTACTGTCACAGGCTGGACTTTGGGCTTCAGGCAGGTACAGGTCTCTCTAAAGTGTCTTTGGATCTAGTTGAGAATTGAAGGACAGGGAAGACTGTGATGAGCTGATCAATTGCATCGGAAATGAAAGAGTTAAGAATGGAAATCTGATTGCACAGCTGAAATCTCAATTTGAACTTGTGGTCTCTTGAGAGAAAATGCCATTCAGCACCGTTGCACAGAGTTATTTCATTCTTAATTTTAATTGACATGTCCCAGAATGCAACCTTCTCTTACGAATCCTTACAGTACAGAGATGTTTGTGAGTCAGTGTGTCTCTGTGAGGGTGATTTCTGTGTTTTAAATTCAGGTCATCATTAATTTCCCTTTTGATACCAGCATCCTTATTCACTCAATAGGTTTATGAAATTTGAATGAATCTTTCTCTAAGTAAGATGTTGGTTGCCTCCTGGGATTTCAGCTTACTGATCTGACCCTGCTCCTTTTTTTCCTTTCTTTCTCTTTCTCTCCCCCATCTGCCCAATGGATGCCTGTTGAACAGCTAGAAGCGATGCTTTCATGAAGTGTTAGCCCCTTGCCTTGGTGACAGGGGTATCCTGTGCAACTTCAGTAACAGAAAAGTAAATATTTTATTGTTGTAAAAATGGCATCAATGTTTCAACTTTATTGGGGGGGCAGGGCGTAAAACCTCAAGCAAAAACTTGTTCTGGTGTAGCATCAATTTTTCTTTCCTCTTCTGGGTTTAATTCAAATCCAGTTATCTATAAACGCAGCAATAGTGTCAGAACTGGCAGCTCCATCCTGTAGTAGTTGTGGGGAGTAGAGCTATCTGCCTAAAATATTTTGTAGTATTTTATATCTCCAGAATTGATTGCATTTTCCAAATAAACTGTATGATTGTCCAGTATTGGCATTATCCCAGAACTTAATTAACTTTCTTATAGCTTTTGTCTCTGCTTCGTATCTGATGGGCATCAGTTTAAAGAAATACTTTGCAAATGGCAGAGAGCCTAAATGCATACAGTAGTCACAAATATAGTGGAAAACTTGTGCTTCAGAATATCAACTTGCATTTTAATTCGTTTTTAATCTGTAGGTGAGCACAACTGCAGGCAAATCTGGAACGCTGAAAGTTTCATTGCAGTGCAGACTTTGACTACCATTCCAGCTTATAATGGATAGGGTTAGTGTTACAGGTCTAAATGCCTTGAAAATATAAATTTCCAGAGTAGAATTTGTTTCTAGTTATGTTTTTATATTTTCTGTTATTTATCTTCTTTGTCTTCATAGCTGTGTTAGCTGGTACAGTATTTGGCTAGCATACAAGGTGTAGTAGCTATGATTTTGGAGAACAGAGTCTTCATTCTCTCTTGGATTTTTGCATAACATCAGCTCCATCTCAGAAACCATGCAGTAGTGTTTGGATGGTGATGATCAGACTTACTGCATCTGTGCAAGAATGTTTCTGTTTACAAAGGGTCACTCTCAGTCCTAAAGACAATAATTGAAGTCCTCTGAAGGCTTTGGCTTTTTTAGATGATACCCACTGTTCACATTTTCAGAAAAATTGATCGGTGATCATGCAGGTAGACTAATAGGAAAAAGGGTATGATATGGTGTGTTCTTAATTTAGTGTTTGGTTTTTCCCTCTGAGCATAAATAGGATGTGGTGTGTTTTAACATATGAAGTGGTTTTGTATTGTTGTTACTACTTTAACTACTTTATTAAGTAAGCTATTGTGTGTGAGTTACCCTTCCTAGTAAGCCTGAGCGTTGCTCATCATGTAGAGTTCCTCACTTACCCCAAAAACCCATAGCCTGTATTATGGCTCTTTTCTGATAAGGAGTTGAATGCCCCTAGATGAAAGGAGACAAAGCTCCCTGTTTTATCTTTGCAGCTGATGGGTCAGCCGTAATGCAGAAACGGTGCAGTTCAATACAGTGTACCAAGTGATGGCTGGAACTGAGGGCATGCTTCAGGGCCACTTTTCGGGCTTCCTACTTATGAAATGCCTTTCCCTAGGCTGGTGTTAATTTCATAAACTCACAGCTAGACCCTATAGTCTCTATCACATCTTTCCATGAATCTTGATCTGTCACATACCTATACCTGCAATATTTCCTGGGTGCAAGCTTTTCACTGCTCTGTGGTTGGTAAGCAAGTGAATTTTACTTCTGGTGTGCTTTATGAGGTCCTGTAGAACTTGCTTTTACCCAATTTCAGTCTGTTCGGCATAACAGCAAGGCATGCAAATAATGATCATCTTTGGGTGTTTCTTAGTGGAAATTATCACTCCTGTCTTAGTTCTTCTGGTCTGAGCTTTGGAGCAGGAAGGGAGCCTACCTAGGCTTTGTCCATGGGTCATTTCACAAATAGCTACTGTGATCTGACAAAGTGTGCGATTCAGAAGAAGAGAAACTAAATTTAGTTCTGTTGCCTGGTCATCTTTTGGTATTCTACTTCATTTTGAAAAACATGTCTTTGTTTGAATTTTAAGCAGGTGAATTAAAAATACTGTGATTTAGTGTGTTTATACTCTTGTACAGCTGACTGACTGCCTTAGCTGGGGTGGGGACTTTATCAATTATTAAAGCATGGCCTTGTTTGGGTTTGTCCAGCTTCAGTGCAGAACACAGCCTGCTGAAGTTGTTGACAGGAGGTAAGTATGAGAGCTTTGTTCTCAGCAGAATCATTCCTCTTGTGTATGTTTCCTCAGAAACCTAAAGGTTTCAGAATCTATTAGTGTATACATGTGTCTGTTTCTGTACTAGAATGTACATAATATTACAAATATACTTTACAGGGGCAGTGCCATAAAAATTTGGAATGTGTCCCTGTGTATATGGTTTGCTTTTTCTTTCTTAAACTTTCTTTCTTTCTTTCCTCCCCCACAAGATACCTATATGCTAAAGGTCTGGGGAAAAAAAAATCCATTGTTTATGTGCAGCCTATTGTTCAGTCAAAGTGCATATTGTCAATGGTCGCATGCTTTGCTTAAATATTTTATAAGATCAATGTATACTATGCTAACCCTGCCTTCTTTCTGTTGTCTGATCGTGCGTTTCCATTTATACCTAGTTAGTAATCTAGACAGGCTTGAAACGTGTAAGCTTTAGCAGATACTTGATTTCAGACATGCTTTGTTCTGGAAGCTCCCCTTTGTTGTGCTCAAATGACAGAGCTTTGAGTAGTAAGAAACTTTTTTTTTTTTCCCCCCCTCGGGTTCTGACTGTACAACGCTAAAGTGATCTTGTATGTGTAAAGAACGGTGTTGTCTCCTGTTCCCTCATGCCTCCAACATGAGGCAAAAGCCATGCAGGTTCATGCCAGTAGGATAAAACATGTAGGTGGGTTTTAGACACTGCTTCAAAGCGAGTCCTATTGCAACTGGGTGAGGAGTACGTCCTGTGAAAGGAAAGTCTCTGCACAGCAGTCTGTATACGGTAGTAATGTTTCAGGCATGACCGCAGAAGTAGACTCCAATAACAGGACAATCTGAAAGAAACGTGGTAAGAAAGTAGGTAGAGGAACTGAGCTTTGATTGCGCTTGCAGCCTGAACAGGGCAGAGACCAGCAGTGAGCTGTCGGCACCTTTGTGACACCACACGGAGGTGGGTGCTCCACCGAACAGGGGACCTCTGTACCCTTTGCTCTGCACAGGGAGGGAGAAGTGGCTCTGGTGCTGCTCACCTCCCTGTAAAGACAGTGATTTCTATTCCACTAAATGGTTTTAATGCAACTGCTGTTCTTAGCGAAGGGGTTTTGACAGGTATTGAACTTGGACAACTCTCTTGCTTTGTTCCTAGAATTCAGAGCACTGCTCCTTCTAGGATCAGGCCACAGAGTAGGAGAATAAAGAAATGCCAAGGAAAAAATGGAGCTGTTGGAATGAATCTTTTCCTGGCTCTGGGTAGAGAAAGGTCTACATGCTTTCTTCTTGCTGCTCCTGAGTGCAGCAGTGTACAGTTGCAGTGCTCTTTTGGTCTCTTTACAGAGGGTCTGCTTTCCACTTTTCTCCTGAATTTCCAGTCAGGTATTACAGAAATTTATAGGAGCTTTGTAACTAAATGTGACAGAAATAGGCCTGGACCATCTGCAGGATCAGTAGACATTAGACTCCAGAGTACAGGTCCACAGTGGGTGAAGTTGTGAGCAATAGTGATTATCCCTGATTTTGTTGTTGTTGTTGTTCTTGAGTTTCATTCTTACTTGGGCCAGGACTACTACTTGTTATTATGTTAGGGTCATTACCCTGAGGACAAGTGAAAGCAGCTTATTGCTCGGGGTCAAGCTCTGGACTTTCACTGTCCAGAGACAGTGGTTTCTGCCTTCTACCCATCCAGGCAGATTCAGTGGAATGGATTTTTGATTCTTTGCCTTTAGGAGCATCATTATCTCTGAAGGCAGTTTAATTTACAGGAAATGCATGCAACTTCTTGCAGTGTGTGCATCAAGAAGATTTGAGTAGATAATTAATCTGAGGAACTGGAAATTAATTGGGAGGGAAATTGTTGCTTTACAGATGTGCTAAATAATAACTATTTTACTATATTTAGCTGTCTATTGAAGTAACATTAGATGTAGAGAAGATAAACCTTTATAGCCTGGGACTCCTTATTTTGGAGGGACAATACAGTACAAACAGCCAAATATTTCTTCCTTTAACTCATTGGACTTTTGTAAGTGCAGAAGGCTAGCTGTCAGCTGTCAAGAAAGTTTGGGAGCTATTGGATGCCTGGCTTGTTGTAATAAGCTTTTGAAAATTTCAGCTTGCTTTAGTTTTCCAGAACTGGAATTCATCCACATGAGTACGTAAGTACTTCATAGCACTGGGGCCTGGAGGCTCTGCTGTTCCTCGGATTCAGTGATAATGTCTGAGGATGACCATGGGAGCAGTGTGACCCTTCAGGAGAGTCAGCTATACCTCCTGTGAGTTGTCTTTGGAAAGCAAACAGCAGTGGCAAGGTATCTCTGGGCTCTCTCTTAAGGGGTAAAATAGAATGGTGAAGCATTTGAAGAAGCGTTTCCTCAGTTTTCTTCTGGACTTTGCAATAGATACCCAGTGGTAAAGACCACCATTTGGTGTGCTTTGAAATCACTGCTGAGTGGAAAAGGTGATAACCAAAGCATGCTAGGGACACGGTAATGCTGTTTTGAGGAATGAGATGTTTTGAGGAAATCACTTTTGCTTGATGTTGTATTATCCTTACACTCCAAAAGGCTTTGTAGGTGACTTAAGTGCTACAAACTGTCAGACTAGATCGAGGCTCTGTCTTATCTTTGGGGTTTTTTGCTTTGGGGGCCAGTGAGTTGCTACCAAAAAGAGAGCAGGAGGCTGTTAAAAGGAGGGTGTTGATGGCAGAGCAAGTTACTTTTGCTGGTGCTGACTCGGACTTTCAGCCATCTGGTGATAATAGTGTCACTCTTGAATTCAGTCTTTCCTTGTTAGAGAAATTTAATTGAAATGAGATGAATGAAGATTGTGTGCAATGTACCAGTTGCATTTTTATGTCTGACAATAGCAAGGATCAATTTAGTAAGAAGCACATTGGAGCATACTATGGCTACTGATTTAGAATCTAATTGAGGATCTTTTTTCTCATAAAGTGGCTGTGAATGTCAACATATAATAATATGGGGTGATGTGTCAATACCATGGAGACAGCCTGTTAGAAATTATATGGAATTAATTCTAGACAACAATGTTGTAAAGGTTAAACAAGCACAGAAGTGTGACAGAGAGCAGGTATTTGTTATAGTATTAAGAATATTTTGCAGATGTAAAGAACATACATGAGAACATGCCTCTTAACTCACAGTTGGGACCATGTGATTAAAGGTGCCTGATTTAAGGGCATTGATTTGCAGGATGGGAATCTCAGAATCCTGTCCTCTAAATAAGTCAGTCACATAGGCAGAGAGTGGAGAGGGTTTATAGTGACAATTGATGATGAGCTGGATTTCAAGGAGCTTTTTAAGAGAGATTGTGGAGTGTATGTTTGCATGCTTTGGCTTCTTCAGGCAATCATGTTAGCAGGATCACAGTAGTCTGAAGCTTTGCTAGGCCATCTGATACAGCTGGGGAGAGTGCAGATGAGAAAGAAGGCAGGCAAGCTTTAAGGACACTTCAGCTTTAAGGGCATCTCCACTTTCCTGGTGAACTGCTAAAGATAATTTTGAAAGATCCTTTTGCTGTTTCACCCAAGATAATGAATTCTGGAGGGATTGTCAACACTTTGTTATTGAGATAAAGGTAAGCGTGTTACAGTTCCTGGATGCTGTGCTCTGCAATGAGGAAATACGGGAATGTAACTTTGGGGTTGTCTGAGGGAAAACCTCAGTACTTCTGATGTTTGAGAAGTCAAAGTTTCAGACCATACCTCAAAGTACATAGAAAGAGTAGAGATATGTTTTAAACCGTGTGGAACAGGTATTCAAGTGAATTTCTTGTTCTAATCTGTATCACTTTAGACTATGGCATATTAACTTAATTATTTGGACAGACATGTTGTGGATTGAGTAGATATCTGGAAGACAAACTGTTCTAAAGTGTTCCAGTCTTATTTTTATATCTACATTTGCCTGTCTGATGAGCAAAAGGAAACTCATGGTCTTTTGTGTCACAGTAAGAAAGCAACGCTGACTGTAGTCTGTTTATTTAGCCCCAAGTAAAAATGATAATTACTATGCATGCATTTATAGCTGCTGCAGACTTGAATGTGAGGGAGGCAATTCAGAAAAGCTTTGAGGTTTGGTTTTGGTTTTTTTTTCCTCTAGGCTTGTAGGTGGGGAGAGTCTAGAGAGGAACTGGAATGCACATTTACAATTTGAAAAAATAGTAGGATATATTTTGGTGGCTAAAATGGAACAACAGAATCACCAAGTGGTTGAGGTTGGAAGGGACCTCTGGAGGTCATCTGGTCCAACCCGCCTGCTCAAGCAGTGCCACCTAGAGCTGGTTGCCCAGGACCACGTGCAGACGGCTTTTGAGTATCTCCAAGGATGGGGACTCTACAACCTCCCTGGGCAATCGGTGCTAGCGCTCAATCACCCTCGCAGCGAAAAAGCGTTTGCTGATGTTCTGACAGAACCTCCTGTGTTTCAGTTTGTGCCCATTGATTGTCTCTTGTCCTGTCACTGAGCACCACTAGGAAGAGCCTGGCTCCGTCATCTCTGCACCCTTCCTTCAGGTATTTATTTACATTGATAACATCCCCCCGATCCTTTTCTTCTTCAGGCTTAACAGTCCCAGCTCTCTCAGATGAGAGACTTTTCCTCCTATGAGAGCTATTCCAGTCCCTTAGTCATCTTCATGGCCCTTCGTTGGGCTCTCTCCAGTATGTCCCAGTCTCTCTTGTTCTGAGGAGCCCAGAACTGGACACAGCACTTCAGGGGTGGCCTCACCAGTGCTGAGTAGAGGTGAAGGATCACCTCCCTTGACCTGCTGACAATACTTTACCTAATACAGCCCAGGATGCCATTCACCTTCTTTGCTTGCAAGAGCACACTGCTGACTCATGTTCCACTTGATGTCCACCTGGGCTCCTCATACTTTTCTGCCAAGCTGCTTTCCAGCTGGGTGGCCCCCAGCATGTATTGGTGCCTGGGGTTGTTTCTCTCCAGGTGCAGGACTTGGTGCTTCCCCTTGTTGAACTGAAAGTGAAACTCAAAGTGAAACTTGTTGAAGAAAAAATACTTTGGCTTATCTTTAGATACTGGTTTTTAAACAACCTTTGGTCTGAAACACTGGAAAATCATGCTTTGAGCATGCCAAAATGCCAAAAAATTCCAGGCATTGCCTATTAAAAAAAAAAAACCAAACCAAAAAAACCCCGCAAAACAACCCCCAAAACCACCAAAATCTGGTGTGTACACCTTAAGCTCAGATGATGCTGTTAAAACCAATCTGCTGATTTAGAAGGATGCGTGTTTATTTCACGCAGCTTGGACCAAACAGAATACTGATTTTGATAGTCTGTTTGTTTCCAGAACGCATCTGTTCAAGTGACCAGCTCAAAGGAGAAAGGTTGCAAGGCATATCCACTTTAGCTTTTAGGAGATCTTACGGTTCACTGCTGCCTGTTGTCTTTTCAAGTAGATTGCTTATGGTTTCCATTTGAATGTTGTTTGTTCAGAGAAATCTAATGTAAATAAATCGATGGTGAAATGTAGTTAGGTTTTTGTTCTGTAGTTCTCTTGATGCAGTTACAAGGATCTTCTAGAGAAATTGCAAACAACCTTTTTTAGTGCATCTGTTTTGAGAATCATAAAAAGGCCTTTGGAACTTCTTCAGTTAGAGAAAAGGACCAAAATTTCGAACACTGTGTATAAAGAGAAATGTGGATGGGTGGGGCTTGAGTCACTGAACCCAGAACCTCTGAATGACACGTAGGTGTTTTGTGTCTGTTGGGAAGCCTTGAGGGGCGGCTTAGCAGAAAGGAGTAAGCACCTTCAGGGACTAATTCATCTTCTCTTCTGAGGCTCTGTGCACCCTGAAGGCTTGCCCTTGCTGGAAGGGGCATACCTGCCTGTGCTTCTGAGCTGCTCATCTCGTGCAACCCCATGAAGCAAAATAGCCCTGGTGTTGCTTTGTTTTTTCTTCCCTGCATGGTATGAATGGGGAGAGAATGTGACTAATCCAGGGGCATGTAAAACCTCAATAACTGTCTGTAGGCATGTGGAAGAGCAGTGAGGTAGGAAGACTAAATTACTAAATTGGGAAAACTGCGGGAGATATATTTTAATTATAATTTCTTGTAGGATGTTGAAATTTCGTTCTAGTCCAGCAGAATAAGAAACAGATGCTTTGAACACTTTGGACTTCCAGGAAAAAGGTGTGATATGTAGACATCCTTCTCGTATTGTACTTCCTTTCATCTAGATGACAAATAAAATAAAACTGCATAATTGATAAGGTTCATACTTCACCCTTGATCAGTAAGGTTAATTGAGTGACTTCTCTTCTGTGAAGGTAGATGTCATCAGTGACTTAGTCTAACATGGAGTTTTTTGTTGGTCTGTGTCGTGTGTGTCCCCCCCCCGAATATGGATAACCAGCATGTGCCCATGTCAGGATTCCCTCCCTCGCAAATTAAAATTGAATGTTTTACATACTCTTTTAGAGAATGATAAAAAGAATTTTAAGTCTGGATTCACTTCTATCTAAGCAGACTGGAAAACAGAGTTGTGAGATGTAGTTGGAAGCAAAGACAGAAAATTCAAGCTAAGTACTACTTTTGTTTTATTGACAGTAAGAATTAGGGGGAGATTAGTATTGAGTTTTCAGCTCTGAAATAGCATTACTGATATTAGGAGTTTGATTGAAATCTGTGAGAGCGATGATTTAAGGCCAAATGCTGGGACTTTTATTCTCATACAATGACGGTGTATCCTCATCATAGGATAAAACATTGCACTGTACCTGTCCGGTAGGATATCGGTTAGACTTTTTGAGTGAGAAAAGGTTGGTGGTTGTTTTAACCAAAAAGTTCCCAAGTCACATTCTTCATTGCATCTTTAATGGTTTGGGGCATCTATCATGTTGAGCCAATTTTGTCCTCACCAGGCTGTTCCATGGCCTGTGTCCTCAGTAGGCTTTAATGGGTTCTCACTGAAGTATGGGGCCTGTCAGGCCAGCATGGGTGCTTTTAGCCACGGGGTCAGTACAAGTTTAGGCTGGAAACCCTTAACTCTGTGTGAATGAGCAATCTTCCTTTCTGTTCAGAAATGTCTCAAATAAATTAACTAAAGCTGAAATTGGATCAGAATTGCTGTAAGCTTACAGAGGCAGGATGCAGTTCTCTTGTTATTAATACCTTTTTAAAAATTATTTTTATTTAGAGATTACTGTGGAAGGGAACGGCATCAGGATCTTTTGAAATAACCTGGAATTGTGATAATGGTAATGTACAAGAGTTTGGTAACAGCAGGATAATGGAAGACATCTCTTCTGCTGTAGTGGGTGCACTGTCTGTGCTAGCTGCATGGTTTAGTATCTAGAAGTAGTTGACTTATTTTCCTTTCCTTGCCTCTACCAAAGTCCTACTCCGTGCTCTTTCCAGAATAGGCATTTTGTCTGAGCCTTGTGAACCATGAGTTGGAGCAATGATTTGTAGAGCACTGTAGAGAATGCTGGGCATATTTACATACCATTATTTTGCAATACGTGGTCTATGTGTTGGATGCAAATTCTCTGTGTAGTTGTGACCCCCCTTTTCTGAGTTACTTATTTCTGCATTTTTATGCTGTGGATTTTATTGAAGGTGAGGCCTTAGTTAATGGTAATGTCTGCTCTAGCAAGTCTGAGTGTAGGAGATGAAGGATCTACTTCTATCGAATCGAAGATAGTTGGAGTTACAGGAGAGCCTTGAAGAGAGGTTTAAAAAGCTTTTATGAGTAAAAGAGCTAAATTGATTGTACTATGTCTAGAAAAACCTCACTGTTTTGGTTCGGAAAGTGATACATAATAGTTACAACTATTGCAAACTTCCAAAACTGACTATTGCCAATAGGAGAATGCAGTTCTGGAGGGGTGTTTTTGCAGAGGGAGTTGTAGAGTAATTGGAGGACAAACATTTGGTAGTTAGCAGTGTGGTTGAGTACATGCCAGCTTTTAATTGTGGTATGTGGATCCTGCTGATGTTTCCAGAGGCATTTGGAATGGCAGCAAATTAGTTTGCCAAGTGTAGGAGGATCATTGCTGGGGAAATGCTCCCTGTGAAATTTCCAGATTTTAAAGGAACGGAAGGGGGGTTTTTGTCTTCCTTTGAATGTGACAGATGCCAATCAAGGGGAGAAATGTTAAGATTTTCTTTGCTTTTTCCTGGAATTGATGTGAGATTTCCATTCCAGTGGTTTTGAATAATTCCAACTCCACATTTCTCATCTGCCATGAAGAAGATATAGCGTGATGTTGATGTAGCATTGAGGTACCTTAACTGCACCGTGGCTTTTGGAATGTGGTCGTTGGCATTGTTACTGCCTGGATTAATGTCTTTGTTTTTCTTTCTTGTGCTTGGAAGGTCTACAAAGAACATTTAGAACCTCCTGTGCCACAAGGCTCCCTGGTTTTATTTATTTTTCTAGAGAAAGAATCTGAAAAAAGGATCCTAGGCTGTCTGATTTGTTCTCCCTCTCTCCACTTTCCATGTTGTATGCCTTGTTTCTATTAAATTGAAAAAATTAGTAAAACGGTCCACATATACTTAAGGGTAGAGCTCCTCTTGCTGCCAAGAGTCAGTACAAGCTCTGAGAGCCCATCACCAGGCTGAAGAAGGGTTTGGTACTGGCTCTTGTCTTGGGGAATCCTGCTCTGGTGTGTTACAGAAAAGTCTGTTAGCACAGCTGTGGGAAACTAATTTGGCATCCTCTGTGTTTGTTGACTACCTCTATGAGAAGAGAGTATCAGGAAAAAGTTACTCTCTGAAGTTTGGGATAAGTTAACCAAAAATTGCTCTTTCCGAGTGAGTGACAGGATTTCCAAGAGTTTTATGTGCAAAATCTGAGATGATACAAATACTAAGTTTGCCAATTTGAATCCTAGATAACATTCTAGAAATCTTAAATAACGGAGTGGCAATATAAAGAGAAAAGGTGTATTTGGACATCTTGTAATGTCTTGCCCCATCCAGGGATCTAGACCAGGAGAGGTGTGCCCCCAGTTAACTCCCCCTTCGTGTTATCTCTAAAGGCTCAGAGTATTTGCTTCTGCTGTAATCTCTTCAGGTAGGCACGTTCCTCACAGAGCAGAGAGGAAAAGGAGCTGTAGGAGTTTCTTGTTCTTTCTTTATAATGATTAATTTCTGTCCCCTCCCCTGTAGGGAGGCAAGTGGACAGTCCTTGGGCAGGTTAAATGTCTCTGAACATTTTGGCAAAGTAAATAATACCTGCCCTGTGTGGGCTTAGATGAAAGCAGGCAGTGTGCCAGGAAGCATGCGTGGTTCTAGGGCTGAAGATTGGACCTTCAGCTGTATCTGTGATGCCAGCAACAGTGATGCTTCCAGATGCTTTCCCTGTGTATTCACTAGGTGGTAAGAGACATGGCAGGTGAAACATATGTAATAAAACACTGCCCACAAAGTACATATGTTAGGAGTTTTTGCACATACATAGGATGTCCGACCTGTTTCTGCTGGATAGGAAGGAAAAAATGAGAGAAATTTGTTAATAAATATGTGATGCTTCTGTGCAGCAAGGCCTCCTACGTGCTTTCTCCAAATCCATCTCTCCCTGGGAGATTAAAAAAAAAAAACAACACTCATCCTCTCCCAACCATCAGATTTTCCTCCTTCCCTTCAGAATTATTCTTCCTCTGTCTTCTAGCCACTCCTTATTCTGCTCCTCCTTCATCTGTTCTTCCCTTAGACTTCTGCTTCTTCCCCAGGTTGCCCTTGTACTAGCTGGGTCTCAGGCCTTGCGTGTAAGCATTGCTGTGTCTTTGGCTGGCCTCATCTGGTTACTGATCCTGGCTTTCCTCATCTTCTTCCCTGGGCATGAGGCTCCGTGATTCCTTACTGAAGTAAGGAGAGGGTGAATCTTGTTTACTGCTACTGATTACCTTGGTAATCATCAAAAAGGATGGAGACTTAGCGGGAAGTAGGGAAAGGGGACACACTCAAAAGCTAGAAGTAAAAGGAGGGTTCACTGTCCCTCCCCGGCAGGGCAGCAGGTGGCACACCATCTTGTATGAAACTCTCCTCGAGCAATATTTCTTTGCAAACTGCTGGTTTATCACCTGAATGCTGGTGAAGACTTAGGAGATTGCTCTCAGGAATGGTTCCAGTACAGTGTTTTAAAGTAGCTTGTTGGAGATGGTGTCAGATTGCTGTCCCAGCTGCTGCTGGCTAGGTTTTCTGTTTGAAAGATGTCATTTGAATACCATGGTACCTCTGTCCTCTCTCCATTTTTCTAGTTTATCTGGTAGTACACATACATCCAAATAACAGGACTAACGTATGTAGCTTTGTTCGCGCAGATGTAACCGTGTTAGGCCCCCTGGCATCTTGGGGTCTTTGGTTACCTGAAAGATACAGTTTGAAAGAGTAGGCAGAAGCATCGATGCTGTAGAAATTGTAGGTACACAACCTAACCCTGCAAACGGATCCTGACAGTTCCTCTTTGGTTTTCAGGGAGCCTTTGCAGTCAACCTCCTCTATTGCCAGGCTCATGTGAGGCACCTTCTCCTTGGAGCAATTACTTCCCTTGTGAGGGTCTTTCATGGGTCTCAGCCACCTTCCTCTGCTGGCTGTCAGGAGAAAATGTGACTGCCTATGACTTGTTGAAGGAACCCCTCTGTAAAGAGGGTATGGACGGAGAGGTTATTCATCTTAAAACAGATTCTTGCCCTTTTGCTCTTTGTTACCAAAACCCTGTTAGCAGCCCTTTATGAAAGAGGATAATCTGCTGGTGCTGCATAGTTTGATTAATGCAAGACATCTTTCTGGGGGGCTGTCTCGAGGTTGTGTGATGGAGTGATGTTTCTGAAAGTCTGAGAAAGGTAGAGTTATTTGAATAGAAACTCTCTATAAATCTTAAGTTGGATTGAACTTACTGATTGGTGCATCTCAAGCTTGCATTGCTCTTCCCTAGGTACTTGGTGTTCCAAAGAGTGAAGATAAAAAATGTGTGCAAGTTTAGGCAACACTTGGTGTCTGAAGGGCTTACTGTCAAAATTTGCACCACGTCCTATCAATTTTGCTGCTCAGTGGTGTCATGAGAGTGGCCACACCAAGAAAGGAGTCATTAGTCACCTGCAAAACTCTTATAAAAGTTGATTTGTTAACTGTAAGGGTTGCTCTTAAGAGGGGGAGGGGAGGAGAGAGAAATGCTTACCATATGTTCTCAGCTTGTTGCAAACAGAAGGCATTATTTACTTTATATAAGCCACTTTTCTGTCTGTTGCATAATTTCTGTCATAATTTTCATTTGGTTATTTTTAAAAAAAAGGGGGGGGGGAAGGGGGCAAAAATAAAGCCACATTCTTTTAAGGTTAAGTTAGTGAATAATTTTCTCCCAGTGATGGTATTCTAGATTACTTCAAAGATGTGTCCTCAATATTGAATTTTTGGGTCTGTATAATAAACTTCATTGGTTAGGGTGCTGTTCTCTGGGTAATGCCATGTCAGCTTAATACATATTCTAATGCTCTTGGCTAGGACTGAATGGAAGTTACCCGAGTGAGAATTTCCCCATGACACTAGAGCCTGAAAAATGGCATTGTGCAATACGCGTGGTTACAATGAAGCAGCTTTACTGGAATACAACAAAACCACTATGTTCTTAATTGAAAAAAAGGGGAAAAAAAAAAGAAGGCAGATTTGATTGTTTCACATAAGTGATTCAGAAACTTGAACTTCTTTTTTACATAAAGGCTATTAAAGTATCCTTTTGAAATCATTGTAGTGAGTAAGTCTTACACTGCATTAATAGTTATCCCAATGAGCACACACAAACTAAAACCACATTTTTGAAATTCCTGCATCAATGCTATTTCTGCAGTAATGAGAAAGCCTGGGTTTGCTGGAATGGACAGACTTCATCTGTACAAGAGATAAATGGCTACCAAAGAAAAAGCTAGGAAGAACTTTTAATAAGATCAAGACACAGGAAGAAAAGATGAAAAGATTTCTGAAAAAGGATCTTTCCTGTTTTGTAATCAAAACCGTGTCGGATATAGCAGGAAGAAGCAAATCAGGTTCCTAAGAATGCAACAGTTGGGATGGAGTGTTTTGGTTCAAGACAAAAACTGAAAGAAATGGGAATTCTTCATGGGAGATAAATCCAGTGAGTATAAACTATTACTTCTCCATCTAACTTGAGGGCAAAGAGAGGTAATTCAATGACCAGTCTCTGGTACTTGGTAGGGCTAGCAGATTATAGGGTCCAGGTCTGTGGGCCCCTGTTAATTGTTTCTGACTCTTAGTTTTGCTGGCTTTTACCATTTTTACATGCTCTTGAGAAATATTTGCTTCCTTCATTGACTTCTACATATCTTTGTCTGGCATTATAGTTATTTGCAGACTTTAAGCACCTCAGATATTTAGTTTGTCAAGATTGCCAGAAAGACTGAGTGATTTTAAAAGGAAACTGGGAAGTTTTCTCGTTCATCAAGATTATCAGCTATTTAGAAAATTCAGCATTTTTTTGTCACTTCATTTCCATGTGCATATGATTTCTATATGTTAAAAAAAAAAAAAAAAAAAGCAACCACAGACTTGTAGTTGAGAGGTAGCCTTATGTAGTCTTTGATTTTCTGGACAGAATTTTTGTCATTCTGTGAGATGGCATGAGAATGCCAGTCCTTGCTGCTCTGCAGACTAACTCTGCTGAGCAGAAAACCAGGCCAGAGAAGGTAAGTGACAAACGTCTGAACCTTGTCTGTCTTTGAGCAGGCTTTGCTATTGCCTTACATCTGTTTACATCTTAGGAAGGTAGGTATTAGTATTTATATAGTTAGCTGTAGCATTTATATCTCTTTAGGATCACTTTGAGCAGATATAAATGACTATTTCAGGGGCAGTGATGTTCAGAACTGGGAGAAGTCTGGAAGGATCTTTGTGTATAATAGTTCCTCAGAGATGCTGAGGAGAAAACATCAAATCCTTATAAAGGTCCAAAGTGCTTATTAGCTGTCAGTGCTGCATTCTGGTTTTAGTCTTTATGTTTGAGAATTGTGGAATCCTGTAATTTACTCACATCAAAATGCTCTGATTGTGTCTTTATAGATTATGTGCCTGTAAATTTCTTGTAATCTTTAAAGAGGAAAGAAGCCATAAATAACTCGAGTTTTATTTGAGGTATACATATCTGGTTTGCACGGGAACTGTTCTTTGGGAACGGTAGTAAAATATGTCATAAGGGAGTAAATTATCGACAGGTTTTTGTGTTTCTTTGTTAGGTTGATTTATTTTATTATTTTTTTTAGTGTAGTGAAGAACTGTGTATGTGTTTGGCTTCACTGAGTTGCTGCCAGGCCCTTCACATTTCTGGTTACATTAATTTTTTTATGTATGGTTTAATTTGGTTTTGTCTTGACATGCTGATTGATTCCTGTGTTTTCTGCAACCAGCTCTGATTACTGAGTAGGCACAAATGATAGCAGGATTCCTTGTTGTCAACAGGCTTTCTTCTAGCAAGCTGTTTTTTTCTGGAGTAAATGCCTCTTCTTTGCTAGGTCAGAAAGAGTTTTGCAAGACCTGTTCTGCTACTTCATGACCAACCATTTCTGCTGCTGCTGCTGAAATCTGGAAACTAGCCGCTGATCATATGAGCATCACACAGTGTTTTCATTAATTAAATGCCACTATAAGCCACTGTGAAGTTGAGTCCTGGAATTGGTGATCCATCAGAAATTGTGGGGGGAATGTTATTTTTATTAGCCTGATGGTTTGGTATTTGCCTCACATAGAGACTGGTTTCATTCCTGTATTCCCTGTCTAGTTAGTCACTCTGGTTTTGGCTGGCAAAAAAGTGCTGCATTTTCTAAGCTCTGAAGGGCTGTCCAAAACCAGCTTTTTCACTCTACTGGACTGCAGGAGAAATTATTCTGACTGTTTTGTTAGGGATAAGAAACTTCCAGGGGAAAAGCATGTGTTTATTTCCAAACACATGGTTGGTATCCCTAAGGTTGAAGCCATGTATCTTATTTTGTTGGAGTAGCAGAAGGGTTATCACCCTTGTACTAGTATTACAGAGACAAGGCTGTCTTCGTTTTGCTAGCTTTACAGCTGAGCTGTGCATCTCCAGTTCATGGCAGTGCCTATGTGGGACAACCTTCCTTAGCAGAAGGCTTACAGAAATACTCCCTCCCTGCTTCTGAGACTTTTCATAAATGGATAGGACCCCCTTCTGTTAAATTCTTTAACTTTTAAACATGTTTTTATTCCCCCTCGCCTTCTGTCTTCCTGCCCCAGAGGTGGCCCAAGTGTTTTAGAAACAACATAGTCAACTGGAGCTCATTGAATAATTCAACTGTTGCCTGAAGTGATAGTGAAAAGAGGACGACCCATTTAATAAATCAACCAGAGCTAAAAGCTCTGTGGTTTGTAAAAATGTTCATCTGCCCTCCCTTTGAACTACCCGCATTTCTCTTCTGAAAGACATTTTTTTTTCCCCTTCTCAGTTAGATTTTCCTAGCTCTGGAAGGGTGCCCAATTTACCTGCAGGTTATTCTTGCAAGTTGTTTCTGTTAAGCAGATCTTTTTCAGAGAATACTGGGGGTGTCGCTTCAGCAATATGGGATGTTGTGAACCATTCTCTCCATCCACACAGTGTTCCTGGCTAGCTGTATTCCCTGCTGAGATGCTCTATCGAAACCATTGCTGCATTAGGAACTTCCCAAGAACTACCAGTGTTGCCTCTGGGGTTCCTTGACCATTTTAAACCCAGGAAATAAAGATATTTTGGGGGCTACTGAAGTATGCCTTCTGAAGCAATGAAAAGTGACCTATACTTTTCATGTATGCTTTTGCTTTTCTTTAAATAGATAAGAATTCTCTAAGTGCTCTTTATTTCTTACTTGTGCATTACGTCTCTGTTATCTAAAATGGATCTAAATGCAAAATACTGTTTTAAGGGACATTGCACAGAAATATGACTGTCTAGAGAAGTTTATAAACATTTTGCTAAAGACATTCTTCTGTCTATAGTCTGTGTCAGAGTTTTATTTAATCCCTTTGGACAGGCGCTTGCCAGTACATCAGTGTGTTACTATATAAATTGCTTTTTCATTGTTGCTGTAATTGTAAAAGAATCCCTCTATTATACCCACCCAATGATCACTGCATTATCTTTCTGCTGAGCTGAAACATTTTTTGATGCCTGGTGGTGTCCTGCCTGTTGAAATGAGAGGTATTTATTAAATTGGCTTTTCAGTTGTGGCTCAGTTGAAAAACTGGCATAGTGATCAGTAGGAGAGACTTGCTGTGTGTCTTGAAACATCATCATCTCCCTTGTAGTCTATTGGGTTTTGTGGGGGGTTTTTGGGTTTGGTGGGTTTTTGTGGTTTTTTTTTTTTTTTTTTTTTTAAATGGTCCCTACTTCAATCTATTTATCTAGGGTCATGCTAACCATATTAGGTTACTGAGCTTTGTGTTTCAGAGGCTGCTGGGGATGAATGTGTGAACGCTGCTGTGTATAAATAAATGACTGTAGGTTTAAAATCAAGGTCTGGGGAGAAATGATCCATTTGCTTCTCTTGCCTGTTTTGACTGGAGAGTTGAATTAGCAGCTAAAATGTGTGCTGTGGTGTGTTAAACAGCATTGAATACAAGGCTACAAAGATAATCCTCTGGGGAGAGGCTGTTGAGTTTGGTACCTTTCAGCGCTGAGCCTAGAGCAGGCTTTGCTGTTGTGTTGTCAATGCTGAGGTCATGGCTTCTTCAATAAAATTTTGTACCCTTTGGAGCATCCCAAACCTCTTCCTTAATCAAGAGGTAAAGTGCGAAGTAACACTGTGCTTGATCATTTTCAAGAGCTTTTGGCTATTTTTGTTTTCTGCTGTGTTTGTTTTTTCGTAAATTGTTGGATTGCTTTCTCTTTAGCTGTAAGGCAAAAAGCTTCCCATTGCAACATGAGGCTTCTTTGCCAGCACCTTCTCGCAAGTGTATTCAAAACTAGATTTAAAAAAAAGCCACTGGGTGTTCTAGTTTGTTTCTCTTGAAACACAACCAAATTCAGATTACTTACTCCAGACATAAACTAGAGAGACTGAACAGCATGTCTGTATTTTCTTGTACCCTTAATCTTCTCTCCAGGTTGGGATCTGCTTGTGTGTGCTGGTTGGTGTGCAACGTTGACAACCTCGTGTTTCAGAAATTACCCAGGTCTAGAAGAGAAGTTGACCTAAGTTTGGAGAGTTAAAAAAGCACAAAGAAATTCAAGCATCTCATGTCTCTTAATATACTTTCTGCACTTGAGCCTTGAGAGAACTTAAGTTTTTGTTTTTGAAGCTCTTCTGTATAACTACCAGAGTTACAAATAATTCAAGTGAGTACTGAGCTTCCCTAAGAGGTGTGGATAACTTTTTCAGTGGCAGCTAGTGGCATGGTCCCTTGCTGTGCAAAGCCATCATTGCAGAGGTCATGGTGAGAAAGTTGCCAGCATCCTGGCTGTGTGGTGGGGAAGGATTGAGGAAAGGATGAATCGTTGCATATTAAGAAAGCCAGAGATCGTGTATCCATGCTTTACAGACTCTTCTTGGCTTAAACCACCCTCACCTCCCCCCGGTAAATTAATATCTCCCTCCTCACCCCTAAACAAAATACTGGGACTTTGCTCAAGAGGGAGGCAATAAATAAGGCAGAGTCAAACTGATATAGGCAGGACATGAAATACTAGGCTTCTTTCAGTTAGTAGTCTGAAATTAAGCTTCTCCTGTAAATGAAGCTTCCACTGGCTGCGTTGAACTGCAGGAGGAAAGGGCCAGTGACTAGCCTTGAAGTGCTCAATCTCATGTCTACCATTAGGAGTGGTTTGGAGCCCATTTCTTGTTTAAGAAACTACTTTTGAGGAAATATGGCTAATTTGGAGGTGTTTTAAGAGTGTATTTTCCAAAGAGAGGTCAGAGGTCTTTTGGTTTGGTTTTGAGCTTCATTTAAAAGTAAGCCTGCCAGTTTCCAAAGATCAGCTTTAATTTTATTTTCCCCACTTGCCATACCAACAGCAAGATAAGTTATCAAATGTATGACCAGGCCAAGTCAATAAATTCTAAATGCATCCTAAAACGTGCAAGGCAGACAGAAAATAATTTTATGAGGTTATTGAGAGGCTCACTTGATGCACGTTCAGATGAGCAGGGGAAATTAAACTGTTTTCCCCTTTCCTTCCTCTTCTCTCCCTGTGATAGACTGATATGCTTTGGCTTGAAATTACAAAATGTCCTTTAAAGGTCTCTGAAGCAGACAATAGAATTGGTCTCAACTGTCCCTTTTTAAAAGAATCTCTGTAAATGCTCTTTTTTTGTCTGTTCAGAAACTGAAAAACATATTTTTTTTCCCTTGAAATCTTACTCTACTACTGAAAGACTGTCTTTGTCCTGATGGAAAATACTTTGTGTTACTGTAGGACAAAACATCTAGGGTATATGATTTTCTTACTGTATCACCTTGATGCAACCATGTTAAGGTAATTGTTCTCTACTATTTTTGCATTACCGTATTGAGGAATCTGGCCCCTATGGGGTTAAGAGCATCAAAAGATTATTATGTGTTTTAGTAAGAGGTTTGCTGTTGGATGTGTTCATACAGAAGCTGGCTGAAGCACAAGCCGTTCTTACCCTCACAGTGCTGGGTGCCAGCCACACGTTCGCTCGGGCATACAAGTCGCTGTAGGCTGCTGTTGTGGAAGCTGGTTCCAAAATGCTTTGCTCCATCTTTTGTCACCTCCTTAGACCATGGTTGCCCTATTCATGCTTTCCTGTGCATAGGAGATGAAATCTCTTGTTACTGTAAGGTTTCTTTGTTTGCTTATTACAAGCAAGATAATGCTTTTATACTGTAAAGGATGGTATTCTTTCCAGATGCGCATCTGCTTGCACTGGTGGGAGAAATACTGGGTGTCAGCACAACTGTAGGTGCTTTTGAAAATGTTGCCCAATAAACTAGAAAGAAAAATGTTAAGCTTGGAAAAAATCAAGTAAAACCAGGGCTACCTAGTAACTTTTTTCATCTGCATCAAATTAAAGAAGTTTTATGGGTATCATTCAATCGCTATGTAAATAACTTGTAAAGCCACATTTTTGACCAACAAAATGGATCTTTGCTGTAGACAACTGGTGCTGGCCTGTTAGTCTGTCACACTGACTGCTGTTCTGTGCTTGGCTTTCCAACAACACAGGGAAATATTTGGGTAGGTTTCTGCATGAAACTCCTGACATCCTTCAAATGCAAAAACATTTTGTTTCAAAGCTTGGGATATATCTTCATGCTGAAGTAGTAGAGTGATTTGGATGGCTCAGTTGGAGAACAGTTGCTCTGGTTTTTGTGAGAGAAGGATGAGGTATTTCTAACGGAGAAGGATGATGATGTTGTTAGGCCAGCAGCTATTTGGCTGCCTGCCTTGCAGCCTGCCAGCAGATCTTGTTGCACAAGCCAGCCTCACCAGCGCAGCAGATGGCGAGACCAGTGCTGTGGTGAGCTGCGTAGTAACAAGGAGTGATTGCTTATAGCGAACCACAGCTATTGATTAATTAACACAGAAATCAGCAGCAAGGATGCAAAGAAGAAAAAATAGTTTTCCCCAGAAGGATCCCTATAAAGTAAAGGCAGGAGTGAGCCGGTGAGCTACAAGAAAAATGAGAGACTTCTTAAAAGAAGCGTGTAAGTGTCTGTACAACAGACAGTCAACTGTAAAACTAGAAAAATCCGTATACGGAGTGATGCTGTGTTTTCCAGCTGTTCATCTAACCAGGACTCATGTTCACATGACTGGGAGAATTCTTTAGGTTTTGTACTTGTTACCACAGCCATGCTTTTTCTTCATGTCAATGTAAAGAAATAGCAGGGTTTGAGACTTGACCTATGGATGTATGAGGAGCTGGTTTCAGTTTGGAGACAAGAGGACAACTTTTTTATTTTTCTGAAAAAAAGGTTTTTAAAAAGCACTTGAATGATCTTCAAGATGAGAAAATACTTGAAAAGTTAATATTAGGGTTGAGATTGGACTGCAGGACTTTAATCCAATGGAGAAGGCTTCTCTCACTCTGTAGGAATAAGAAATGTGGGACAGGGAGTGTTTCTGAAATACTTGATTTACCTTGGTAGATACGGAGTTTTCACTTGCTTGCCAACTAAAAGGTAAGAACTTCTCTAAGCTGGATTGTTGTCTCCTTTGTTGTTTGCTTTTTTCCTTACTTTGTTATTAGCCCGTATTAAAGAATCTGAGAGATGATTGTGTTGATACTTCCCAGGAGAAAAGAAGCTGCTATTAATAGAGCAACTTCAGGCAAGAATTGAGGTTAGGCTTTGTGGAATTGGAACTGAGACTCTTCAAACAACCTGAACTTGAACACTTACAGGTCATAAAGCTGCTTGTAAAGAAGATAAACGTATCTATTTGCCTCTATAGATGGATGCTGTTGCGTTAGTCACTATACATCCCTGTTCCTCAGGCTCTCCATTATGCCACTGGTAGAGTCAGGTGTCCCACTTCAGCATCCTGTTCCCTATAGGTCTCTTAAAATGAGCAATCCCTAGAACACAGTGCAAAGTAGACCCAGGTATGCTAAGAAGGGCTGTGATGGACACTAGGTTGTAGGACTAATAAGTGAGATGGTTTATTTTGGTCCAGTGCCTTTGATTGAAAGGGGCTGGTTAATAAAAACTCTGAGGCAGAGCTCCTGTGAATTCTGTTTGATGGTTGTAAAAGGTTGTGAAAGGGGAGGAAGAAATAGCTCATGCTGATGTATTGGTCGACAAGCTGGCTTTTCAGACTTACTAAATGGGAGGCTGAGTGCTTGAGGCATGTACTGAAGGAGATGGATGTTGGGTATCAGATGCTAAGGTAGGATGGGCAATAAAGCAGCAGAGACAGAATGCTGTTTGAAGATATCAAAGGATATTAGAACCGCTACAGAAATGATAGCTGATGCTGAGAATTTAAGAAGATTGCTAAATACTGAGGACAGCGAGTGCTTTTGGCACAGGGAATGCTTAGGAAAAGTTTAGCAAAAATACCTGAATTGTAGCTAAATGGAAGGAAAAAAAGTATGAGGGGAAGAGGACAAGATGAGGAAAGGCTTCAGGGCCCTAGCGAGGCGCATCATGCCAGTGAACTTCAGAGGACTTCAGAGTTTTGCTTTGGTTGTTTCAGTGTTTAACTCTGGTATATTCTCAGTGCCCTGAGAGGGAATTGCTGTTAATGTTCATGGCAGTTTTGCAGTTTAAAGTCCTGTGGAGTTAATACTTCATATTTGAGTCCAACAACATTTTGCATTTTAGCAGGAGCCTAAAGTGATATGCAACATCTGTGTAGAGCATTGCTGAAATTCCTGATAAATGAGTTCCAGAGGCAACCTTCCATTTGTGGGACACTTCACAAAATCTGCCGCACAAAAAGAATAAACTTTATCAGCCTAACTCTTCAGTGGCCTGGAAAGTTAAAGAACTGGAGTCTCTTCTTTGGATGGTGGGAGGGACAGGAGTCTGTCTGTCAGATGCTGATGCACTTGAGACTGACTTGCTGTTGCTGACAACTAGTATGTCACACAAGCTCAGCGTAACTGGAGGCACTGAAATACTGGGGGATAGTCTGTGCCTAAGTTTCGTCTTCTGTGATACAAGTAGCCTTTAAAATGAATGCTGGTTTTTTAACTTCTCGGGTCATAGAGAAGGTGGTGACTGTGAACTGTAAAATATTATTGGAAGGTGGTTGAATTATTTCAAGTTATACAATACGAATGAAAACAGGGCCTTTGTTTGCTTCAGACGTCTCCTGCAGTATTGGAGAGCTGTTGCTGTCCCTACTTTGTAGCAAGGTTGCTTCTGTCAATGCCATCCAGATGTGTATCCTCAGGGTTTGTCTAAACATGGTTTTCACTGCGTGGTGTTAATAGCTCTTACGCTGGCTCCCAGCGGGGTCCCACCCTTGTGCTTTCACCTCTGTGTTTATGCACTTTTGCTACCCTCCCACTGCTTTCTTTCTTTTTTTTGCTATTCAGCTGTCTTGATACAACAATATTGGGGGAATAAATCTTGTCTCTTTTCCTCGTATGGGAGAGAAAAATAAACAAAAAAAGGAGGGACTAGAAAGCCCGTTACAGAGGAACAGTGGGTAAGAGCAGACCTGAATATTTCTACCCTTGGGACTTTTTCTAGCAGAAAAGAAGCAGTGTAAATTTTGGAATAGGTAAAACAGTGCAGGATTAACCATTCTGGAAGTCATCTCCTATTAAGATACTTGTGGTATTCAAAATGGATTGATTTAAATGGCAAGCAGGAAGCTCAGGGCTCTGCTCATATTCACTGCATGGTATAACATGAATGGCAATACCTGCGCAGGCACACTTGGGTGTTGCAAGAGAGGAGGTTCAAGTGCTTGCTCTATGGTGGCATTTGTCTGCTCTGCTCTTCTGATGACAAGTACCAGGTGATTTTTAGTTAAGCTCAGGAAAAGGTTATGAAAGTTTTTTTCCTCCTTGCTGGTGGGTGAAGAAGGGATGCTGTGGATGTGCAAATGCTAAGGGATGAAACTGAGCACATCCTCTTCAAAATGTGGAACATGATAGTGTCATTGCTCAAGGCATTTAGTACTGAAGTCAGCGTAGGAGATAACTGCTTCAAGCCCACATGGCCGTAATCCAATCAAAACTTCATTTTTTGCCTGATTGTGTTGGCCTGAGCAAGTCAAATGTTACCCAGTTTTCTGACCTAGTTCTGTTTTGTGCCTCCAGGACAAACTGTTATATGCTTCTGTCTTTTCAAATATGTGTTTTTGAATGTGTTTGTGTGAGTTCCTGAACCATTTCAGAGGTGTGGGAGAGTAGTATAACAGTCAAGAAAAAATTGTAAAAGCTTCTAGCTGGATGGTTTCCCCCCCCCCCCCCCTTTTGTTTTCTTCTGATGGCTTTATCCTAGCAGAAGCAATGTGTTCCTTCATTTGTACTGTTGCAATGACATGGATTTAACAGAGCTGTGCCTGTGACATCCCAGTATAGGTGATAGCTTCTTGATGAAAGGTGTCCTGCATCGTGAAGATTTCTGCTCAGGTTGGACTTTTCATTTTAGGGTAGCTGCTGTGGTATTGACCTGAGTTAGGCTGTTTGAGATTGCTAAAAGATCTTTTAAATGAGGTGTTAAGAAATAGACTGGAAGTAAATCCCGTGAGTTTGTGAAATATTTGTTTTTTGAAAGGTAAGAATGGTTCCTGGGGTACAGGAGTGGGTCAAAAGGGAAGGGCTTGAGTCTAACCGCTGCTGCTGACCTAGCATTCAGCATGCAGCTGCCCATCTGCAAAATGGGAAGTGATTGCATTTTTCTCTGTTTTGTGAAGTGGCTGAGAATCTATGGCTTAACTGTGATGGAGTTGTATTCAAAGATGCCCCTTGTCACTGTGGTTCATTTATCCTGGTTTATAACATTCAATTGAGAAATTTCTCTTCCTTCCAATATTTTGCTCCCCTGATACTTAATTGTGCATTGGTTGCATGAGCCAGACTTGGCTCAACTGAAATGAAGCCACATTCATTTAATAGAGTTATGCTGTAGATGAATTTTCCTCTCAGTGCTAAATCTGGGACACTAGTCAAGTAGGTTCTGCTGGCCTAAACATGCTCTGAAGTCCTTCACTGCAGGGTCAAAGGTCAGCACAATTGTGTGTGTGCATGAGGGTTTTTTTTAATAACACAGGTGCTCTAAGTAATGTGCCTACACAGCAGTTGGGAGGCAAAAATTTACAGACTGATGTGGTTGGCTTTTGCTTAACATTTTTAATTGGCATTTGGTGTGCTGTGTAAATTTGCCCTGGCTGTCCTTACAATATTTGGCTAGATTTCAGTCTTTTTGCTCTCTCACACCCAAATTACTGTAATTTCTCAGAAGAGTGTGTGGTTTTATATAAAGCTTGCATACCTTGTACACTTGTGTTTTTGTGGCTATATTACAATATCGTTTTTTGCCTCCTGTGTAAATCCTCAGGTTAACATCCCTGGTGCGTGCTGGAAGTAATGATCTGCATCGTTTCAGGTGCTCAGTAAACAAGAGTAAACCATTTGGCAGTTCCTATGCTATTGCTAAATGGAAAATCAGTGTCACTGCTTTTTCATGCTTTAATTCATTATTAGCTTAAGAAGCTTTTATTTCAGAAATGGAGAGAATGGTGTTAGTAACTGTGCTATAATTGCGGTCACAATGGTACATATTCACCCCTTCTTAGAGCACAAGTGATTCTATGGCGAAAAACTGCTATGTGAGGAAGGGCAATTAAAAGGAGTTATTTAAATAAACAGTTTGTACTGCAGGCTTAGACTCCCCACACCCACCCATGCTGACCCCTGTTTGGACATACTTGAGGAAAACACCACTCCCTTAGTAGGAACTCCAGTGTGGCTGGGGTTTTGGGTTTTGTTTTCATTTGTTCCAGTTGTGTTTTGCCACTTGGAGTGAAGTTGTCTTGGGCTTGTCCACCAAGTAAAAGGCTCGCAGTCACTTTCCCATTTTTATTTTTCTCCAAGGCTTCAGCTATTGCACTCTACCTGAAGATTAGATCACTCCTCAGGAGTGGAAGAGAACAGTGTTTGAACTGCTAATACAACTTCTCAGGCCAGTAGGTGTGCCAACTTCAATTACCATCTCCACTAAAGGTGAAAGTAACCCAATTTGAGGCGCACTTAATCATATGTTAAAATTGCCAGAAAAGGTGTAGTTATCTTCTGAGCTATATAAATGCTAAACTGAAATGAGGCATAGAAAGGTGAAATGCACTTTGTCTTTTTCTTAAGGAAATCACAAGTGCCACACCTTTTTGAAAGGGAGTGGATGGAGGATATAATGGAGGGCATGGGGGAGGTACAGTTGCAATTACTCATGCCCTCTGAAAGGTGTGTTGCACCTCTTTCCTAAGTGAGCTCTACTGTGTATTTATAGAAATCCTGATTTTCAGAGGAACAGTTGTTGCAGCTGTATGTAAAATAATGAATTCAAAAGCAACAAGTGAGGAAAGGCAAGTAGATTAATAATATAACAATTCACATGTTCTCTCCCTTGGGGAATGTTGTCCGTGTTCATGCTGGAAGGCAACATTTTTTCCTGAAATAAAATTGGAAAATCAGAGGTAAGCATCCCAAAAGTCCAGACAAAGGCTATGAAGGAACTGATGTTAGAAGAGAGAGAGGAAGCTTTCATAAAGCTGTGCTGTATTGCGCTGTGGAACGATTGAACAGTCTCAAGGGGGTTAGAAACCCAGTAAAGCTGCTGGGTGAGGCTGCAGGGAACAGACCCACAATAAGCAGAAGGTTAGACAGTCTGAATGGGTGTCTTCAATGTCTCTGATCTCGACTTATGCTGAATGAGCTTATTATTTAGATGCTCATAAAGAATTAGATAAACAGTGAAATAATTAACAAAGTAGGTACTTAAATGGTTATTGCAGGTTCTAGAGCTGACTTTATTTAGATGAATGAGGTAGTTCATTCTACCATTAGCTGCCCCCTAGCAAAAAGGATTTTTTTCCCCTTTCTTTTTAATGAATAAACACCACAAACTGAAAATGCAGTGAGGCTTTTACTGGAAAGACAGCACAATGGTCTGCTTTCTTTAGAGAGGGAACATCAGAGGCTTTAAGTGACTTGCATGCAACTCCTGAAGATACTTCCTTGGTTTTCCCAAATGTCAAAAAATTCTCAGGCTCTTTGATAGAGTAGTAGCGATCATCAATTCATCAAGTGTTGGTATATGACTTTCTGTCTAATTAGATTATGGCTGTAACACAGTATTCCAAGTACTGTTAGGGTACATGCAGGAGTTGGTCTCCTTTTTTGCCATTCTCTGAACTGCCATTTCTTTTCCCCCAACTAGTCTTTAAGCCTGAGCCATCAGTCAGCAGAGTTCCTTACACTAGAATGCTCGTGGATTCTTCTTGTTACCCCTAGTCAGCTGTAGGACTCCAAATACTTCACACCTGGTGACTGGATCCTAAATTGGAGATCTTTCATGCTGTGACTTCTGGCATTATTCTAATGTCTTTTCCAGATCAGTGTATGTCAGCTTAACCAAACCTAATAGTCTCTTTATATGTTGTGTGGCTTTTATGATTCTTACTCAGTACAGATAATTTAACAAGACTTGCAAGCTGTTTGCTTTAGCTTTCATTCTTTTACACAACACCACGTGTAGCCTACTGCTTCTCCCAATGAAAAAGAATAGTGGTTACCAGTGGTGTAAACCCCTGACCTCAATTCTGCAGGTTTTCTCTTTATCTGTTGCAATACAGCATCCTGTCTGTGCAAGACTCATGTATATTGTGAGAAAATGCAAGGGGATTCAGAAGAGTGATTCAGATTACTGCAAAAGCTGACCGAGTTTCTGATACTTTAAGGTATGTCACAGATGCAATCTTTTCCTCTCTTCTTTTCTTTTTTTTAAAGAACAAAGGGAAAAAGACTTAGGAAGTTGACTGTAACTGCAGAGACCAGTCCTGGGAGTGGATGCTGCTGTATGTACTCTGTGTGGTTTGGCTTTCTCTTTAAAGGTGTTACCAGAGAGACAAAATGCAGCTGTCATGGAAAGCCTCTCTTGGGAGAATGTTGTTAGTAAATCCCTAGCTGTGAATTGTTCTTAAGCAATGTTAAATCAGATCAATCAAGGCAATTTTATTTCCCTGTCGTTTTTTGAATGCTGTGTGTGCATGTTCGTCTGGCCTTTCCTTACTAAAACAGTCCAGCCATTTGGTACTTTGCATTCCCTAGTCATTCAGCTATTTTTTGCTATGACTGTTGCCTCCCACTGTTCCCAGAACCTCTCAGAGATCTGGAATGGTAACTGGATGGGGAAAACACTTTTGTCATTTGTTGTTGTGGATTGCTGCATCAAGAGGCAAGTTTCAGTCAGGAAATGGCATTTAAGCACGCTCCATAAAGCTGCTTCTTGATTATTTTTTTCTTTGTACTTTGATATTTTGTGTGTTCTATGTATGAAATTGTCAAAGATTTTCCCACATATTCTTCTGAATTCCTTTTGCAAGCCTTTATACTAAGGAAAAAAATCCTGTGAATTTGGACAGATGCATTAGGATAGTTGTGTTGGTCTGTGTAGTCTATTCCAGTGTAAATTTTATACATTACAGTTGTCCTTGCATGGATTTTATTATTATTAAAAGTGGCTTCACTCCAGAGTAATTGCTCTGCTTTACCAGTGGTTTAATTTTATTTCAAAAGAGCATGTTTTTCCTTCAGGACAGAGTGTTTGCATCAGGAGTTATTCTGAGAAGCTGTAGCTGTATCTTTCCTACAGTCAGCCTCCAGGTAGTGTACAACTACAAAAGACATCAAGAACTCATCTGACAACCTGTACTGTGAAAGCAAAAGTTGGGAGTCAGAAACTTTTTGAGAGTTTTTGGTATATTTTTATCTGACAAGAAGTCACTAGCACTTTTTGTCTGGAGAAGTCTTTGCAGGAAGTTCCTTTTAACTCTGTCTTGAAAAACCTGAACAATGTTTTTGTTTTCAAGAGCAGAGAGACTGATAGGTGAAGTAAATCTAAATCAAATGGCTTGGTTCCACTGACTGCACAAACCATGGGTTTATGGATAAATTAAAATATAGCTGTGACTTTTTCCCTTTTCACCAATCCCTAATTGGTATTTCCTCCCTCCCTTTGTCACTTGCTTTCATGTTCTGGCAGTTGAGATGCATTAGCTTCTCATGGCCTGCTCGAGTTAGCTCCTCCAAAATACCTCTAGAGCAAGAGCTGTCTGTAAGGGTCTGAACTGATGCTTAAGGAAGGGAGCGTGTGTTGCTTCTGTTGTCGGTTGCCTTTTGGGCTATGGTTAGCCATTCCCCAAAGCTGCACTGCAGACAGGAAAGAACAAATATGATATCTTTCAAAGGACGGGGCGGGGAGTCGTGGTGGATGTAATCTTTCACCATCAACTGAATTGTCTCTGCATCCAGAGCCTCCTTCAGCATGGATCTTGTATAAGTCCTTGCTCGCTCTTAGGGGTGAAGCTGGCAGTACAAATCACATCTTCACATCTTTTCACCTACTCTGATTTATATAGAATCCAGTTAAAATAATGTTTGCAAATTAGTCCACTGTATAATGGTTACCTTGTATGACAGAAGACAAGGTTTGATCTGGCATGCACTTCGTGTACTTGAAATCATTTCTCCTAATCCATGGTTTCTGATTAAAACCTTTGACTTCCCAGCTATTGTGCTGAGACTGAAAAGTACTGCAGTTTTTTAATATCTCTAACTGGAATTTACATGATGCTGTTTCGGCTCTTTTTTTCTTCAAAGCAAGCAATGAAGAAATAGAGGAAAACCAAGAGCTGTCTGTATTTGATTTGCTTGGAAATTAATCATTAATGTCTTCTAGGTGGACAGCAAAAGTGTTATGAAGTCCTCCATATCTGCATTCAGGGTAGTGAACCAAAACAGAATGAAGTGCATGGAAAACATCCCTTCAAGCCTGAATCCTTGAAAAGCAAATAGGTGCCTCTAGGAACAGCTCAGCCTGTATGCAAGGGGGTTACTGAGGTTATATTGACATGTCGTTGTGGGTACTGTGGTTACCACTTCTTGAAATCCTTTGTGTAGGCTTATGCTGTATCAGAGTGGCTGGAAACTGAACGTTTATCATTTTTGTTGTTGTATGCTTTTTACTAGCATCTGGAAGAGAAATACCTCCTCCTAAATGAAATGTCAAAGGATTTAATCATTGGATGGGGCAGATATTTTGAATTAAAGAGGAGTGGTTCATAGCTTTAAGAGACATTTGCCATCTCTCAGAAAGGTAAAGTGCTGTACCTAGCTCCCTGTGGCATGTTGCAGATCTTTCAGAAGCAATAGAAGTCCCAGACAGGAGGAGTCTTCCCACCTTTGCATTTGCTGCATTCCTAACCACTGCTTTGTGCACTAATGTTTTATATGGATCACTTTAAAAGTCTTGCTTGTCATATGCTCAGTATAAAATGAAAATATGTTTGCCAGACAGGTAGTGAAGATCCTGCTGACTCTCATTTGCAGCCTGCTTCAACAGCAAATGTTACTCTCTGAAGGTAGCTTTAATTTTTGTTCTAGCTATTATGTACTTGTAAAGAAATTATTATTAGCAAGGCCCTTTCTGCAGCCCCTTCTGTTTATTACCAGCACAACCTGGTGGCATCTTCCTCTGTGGGAAGCTAGTTTTGAACATGTTACAATCACACCTGTGTATATTGATAAATGTTCCTTTTGTGGTGTGCTTTAACCATTTCCTGCAGCAGAATTGTCTTGTTGAAGTTCTACAGTAGGCTGCTTTCAGCTTCGTTTTCTTGAGGTCTTAAGCCTAGTATTACGGCTGCACCCAAGACCTTTCTGATGTTGCAAGAGCAGTTTCTGTCTAAACAATGGTCAAATGAGTGGTCCTTGGGCCTGTTCAGCTTGCAGTAGACAGCATGGTGGTGTACTGGCGGTATGATAGTAAAACCTTGGAATGCAGTATTTTAATTTAGCTGGGACAGTGCTTTTCTACTATAGATGTTGATTTTAGAATATTTCTGAAAGGGAGCTGGGGCAGCTAGCTTTGTCTGCATCACAGACGCTGTTGCTGTAGTCCAAGTTCACCACTGGGTGTGGTAATTATAGTTGTTGGTGTTCAAGTTTCTGATTTGGAATAAGTGGGTATTGCGTACGTGAGGGAATGCTGAAATTGGAGACCTGGACTAAATAAACATCAAAGGCCTTTGAATCTGCTAGAGAGCCTGCTGTAATGGGCGCTTGTTCTCCATTAATGTGACAAAAAGGGTTTTGCTGGCCTGTGCACTGTGTAGGTGCATCCAGGGGTTTGGGAAAGGTGGCGTTGCAGTGGAGGAGGAACATCTTGGTGAGGAATTTGTCCTCACGGATGAGAATGCACAACCTGTGCTAGCACGTGTTTACAAGAGGATGGCTGTAGGACTGCTCTCGCTCCTCTGCTGCTACAGCCTGCGGTTACTCAGACGGACTGGTGAAGGATGACTACTATACCAGGAATGACGAGAGTTGTGGGCCTTACCAGCTGACACTGATGTGTGATGAATAAAGTCTCTCAAGGAGATTGATAACATTGGAAAAATGATGTCACTGTTCAGAGTTGTGCCAGATGTAGTCAGAACCCCAAAATACCTCTCTTGCACCGATGAAAGGAAGTGGGAGGAGAGGATATGGTGGATGTTAAGTTTAGTTTGGTAGTAGTGGCACCAGCTACTAGGAGTAGGTATGTGTAAAGAGTGTAATGGTAAGTGTGTGAAAGGAACATTAGGGTTACTGCAGGTAATGGGCCAGCAGATGAGCCGATGGCTTCAGATCAGCATCTTCTGTCTATTTTTGTGCTGTATGCCACACTTGTGTCTGAAGTAAGAGCATGTGTTGGCTTTTTTTTAAGGTGATTATGGGTTGGAGATTTTAAATGCATTTTCCGTGATTTCTATATAGATGGACACACTCTGAATTTGGTGAAAAGTAGAATGTAAATTAATTTTTTGGATTGACTGAAGTGTCCTGATGAACTTTCTGGGTAGTCACCGCACCTGACACCTTTCAGTAATATCGACAGGGCTGCAGTCTTAGCAGCACAGCAGAGCATATGGGGAATCAATTAATACAGCAGATATTAATTGATAAACACTTCTGCTCTGGGGAAAACCTTTTAGCACGTCCGCTGTTTGGCCCAAGATTGCATGCATGCACGAATGGATAGCGAACATGCTTTCCTGGATTGTCACTTGTTATTTCTCTTGATAGGCTGGGGACTGCCTCTTCTAGACTACCGCTGCCAGGCTTTTAGAAAAGCAGACTGCAGTTAATGCTTGAGCTGTCTCTCAGCCACCAGCGTTCTCACATACAACTGATGTAAACACATGCTGGTTTTCACCATTGCCCTGTGGACTGCTTAGCTGAGTCTGGCCAGCTCCTGGCAGTCTATGGTCTCTTTGTTTTGAGAAGCACACTTCATCAGTGGTGTGCATGTGGAATTACCAGCTCTGAATATAGCTATTTTATGTATTGAAGCATATACATACACTTGCAAAAAAGAGCTGCTGCATGAATGGGTAGTATATTGTCAGTGCCTTCCTCTTAATATGAAACAGCTTTGTTTGCATCTGTATGTGGTACTGCACTGACTTGAGCATTGTGAACTGAATACTTAATAGACACTGCAGGGCAATTCAGCTGAATTACAAGCCTCCATTTAATTTATCTTCTTTTAGAAAAAAGTCCATCGGTCTGTTATCACAATCATATAGCTCCAAGAGAGAGAACAGTAAACTAATGCTTGTGTTGTAGTGTGTTGATTGATGGTTAAGGTCTTAAAATCTCTCCACCTGGTCCTGACAACAAATTAGTTCTCTTGTGAAACTTTTTTTAACAGTAGTAACAAGATATAACTCGTTTACAAAAGCGATTTGCTACTGACCATTTGAACTTGCTTGGCTGCTGAAGCTGTGAAATGCTGCTTAATGCTATAAGCAATGGATTTCACTGATAATTTCTTCTTCTGTGGTGTTGCTGCAGGTGTGAAGGTAATATTCTTGAAGCAATTCGTTCAGTGATTTGTTCTGAAGTTTTTAACTGTGTAAAATTCCGTTAGACTAATTATAAGGTTTTATATTGATATTTGCTTTACTTCCTGCTGAGTATAAAGATAGAAACCTATTATTGGAATGCAAATACCCTATGATGGAAAATCACCTTCATTGCAAAATATGGTAGTGCTTCAGAATTGGCAGTATGCTGAGATGTGACCTTACTAGTAGAGGATTGAACCAAAAATGCTTACGTTAGTTTCCCTTTACGGTTTCTCAGGTTCTTCTCATTACCTGAAATACTCTCCATTAAAAAATGGTCTTATTTCTTGTGGTATGTGTGCAACTGTGAAAAAGAGGAGAAATTTCTTCATGAAAGTCTGCAAAGAATATAGAGGCTTATCTGATGATCTCACTTCCTCTTGGAGGAGTTACAGGTATAAAATGCATTTATGATGACAAAGCAATCTAATCAATTATGTCTTTTAAAAAACAGTACAATTTCCAAAAGATTTGAAATTTAAATATCCTATTTGAACTTCATGGAAGAAATAGTGAAGTACCTCTTCAGTGCTTGTTCACTGTATTTATTTCTTTGGGAATTTTCAAAGCATCATTAGTACGGGACAACTTGACCTTCTCTTGCAGATAAAATTAATTGTGAATCTGACTGTTGTCCTATATTGTAAATGATGGGCAGAATGAATGGAGGCAGTAGGGCTGGACACAAATACTGAATGAAGAGGTATATTTCCCAGTAGTAGCCCTGTATTGTGCCTTCCCCAGCGTACCTTCTGAAGTTGTGCCACTTGGGTACAATCATGACTGCTCATGATGGGTCAGAGAAAGTAGAGAGCTCTGAGTTTAAATGTCTCATCTAAAGAGCAGCAGGTATCTGGGTTAGGGAAGGACTTACTGCAGCAGCTTGTCAAAAAGTTTGAGAACTTTGAAATTAATTAGTTGAGAATAAAGCATCTTTTATTAATGTTTGAATATCTGTGGTCATGTATAAATTAGTATGATAGAACAGCTGCCACGTGCCCTGTTTCCCTTTCTGAAGGAAAAACTGTCTGAGTACACCTATAAATAGTGAATAGTAAATGAATAAGAAATCATTTGGTTATTTTGGAACACGATTCAATGCTCGAAGCAGTGCTGTGTAGTATCCAGTCACTTCTGGGTTGTTTATGTGCTTTTCACTTTTTAATGAAGGACCATGGTTTTCATTAGTATAATTTATATTTAATGTCTTTATTGGTATAGTCAAATATCACCTATCAAAATGTCACCAGTCTTTTTCAGACACATGCATAACCTCTTCTACTTAGTAGTTGCAGCCTATATCCTTAGCAGGGAAAATCATTAATCCCTGATGAGTGCAACTGAAATGATATATGAAGTCAGCAGAAATCTTTCTACCAAGTGAGCTGGCAGGGCATGTTTATAAGCCAGCAAACTGCAGTGCTTTGCAAAATATTATGGATCCAAAAGCACAATGAATTATGTCTACAAGGTTTACAAAGCTGGGATTAAGAATAGCTGTAACGTCTACTGCTGAAGGTATACAGAGCACGTTATCTGGTATATTTTCTGGGTTTCCAAACACATTTTAGATGTATACTGAGAGCCTGTCATAATATGTTGGGTGGCTTTTGTTAAGTGAATGATACGGTTATCCTTAGGTTTCCTTTAATTTTCTAAATGGAGCTGTACTAGTTTAACTTGGCAAAAATATTTTTCTGCATTTTTTTTCTGTGATCAGAGTTGCTGATGATTCCCTATTCAGAAGTTGATTTAATTTCTGCATGTGTGAACTGATAAATGGTGGGAAGCTGTAAATACTGATGTGTTTGGTCACTGTTGACACGGATAATTGAATTAACTGTAGAATCAGGCTAGTTTTCTGCCTGTGGTGTGTGAAGCGTTCATTGGTGTTTGACAGAATTTATCGTTCAGGATGGATATCTTTGTCTTCCACCCAGATAGCTAGGTTGTTACATTTGCTCTTCCTGATGTGCTGTCATCCCTTATAAGCAAGATTTATTAATTTGGCTCTGTTTCTGTGTTGCGTTGTTTTTGCACTTCCCCAGTACTTGTGGCTCAGGGCAGTATTCCTCCCCGATCCTGAGCTCATGTGTCAGATGCAGCAAGCCAGCCTGCTGGGAGGCTGAAAATGGTGTGGCTGGCACATGAGCTTTTGGTGTGGGAGGTGCGTCGTGATAGATCTGGAGTTGTGGTCTCCGGGAGGGTCTCAAAAAGACCCCTTCTGTCCCTTCCTAAATGAATTGCTCACACGCCAGTATGGAACAGTTCAGGTGCAATCAGTTCATCCTGAATGTATGTAGAAGTATCACAAAGTCACAAGGAAGGCATTGTACTGTTGCTTGTGCCTGTTTGCTTGTGTAAAATCAAATGCTGGGCTTGTGTTCAGGTTTCTTGTATTTTATAATCTCTTCTCTGTCAGTAAGTGCCAGTACAAGATATGCATCTAATGAGAGGTTAGCAACAAAAACATAGTCTAGGCAAACCACATAAAAAGCCAAAGAATGACATTGCATTGTTTCGAAAGCCTTAAAAAAGAATCTTAATATACTGCCGTGTGTGGCGAGAGCTACTGTTTGTCAAAAGACTTAGATGGTGAACTAAAGCAGTGTTAATGTGATGAAATTAAAGACTGAAATATTTTTTTATACTTCCTCCCTCCTCCCCTTTTCCTATGACTTTTTTTTCATGTGAAAGCCACTGATTTTTCTTTCTTGTGGCACTTACTGTTCCCATTTATGGATTCTGTCTTTTCTCACTTTTTCCTGTTCTCCCCCTCCCCTTTACCTGCCATGCTTTATTGTTTTGGTTTTGCCCTCCCTGGATAGACTCATGCATTTTGTAATGCTTTTTCTCCTCTGCCTATCTTTTCCTGATGTGCTTCTGGCTCCCAGCGTCGCTTTTGCATCTCCTTTCTGCCAAACTTAATCTCTTCCATGCTTAGGTTTTTGTCTGTTTTATAACTATGGTATTCCCTGATTTAACAAGCTGAGCTGTGGAGTACTATGGATTTCTGTCAGGCTGTTCTTGAAGATTTTTGTCTTCATTTTTTAAAAATATCATTGTGAATGATGGGTTAGTCCAGATCAGCAAACCTGACTCATGGGTTCAGCAGCACCTTTTTGGAGATATTTTTGTGCTGCTGGGGACTCTGGGAAGGGATTAAAAGACACTGTACTCCCCTTAGAAACAGGGTAAACCCGAAAGTTGAAAACTAAAGGAGAATGAACCCTGCTAATGTATATTTCTGAGGATGTTTCCAGTGCTGTGCTCAGGGTGAGTCCTGGAGGCAGGAACAATGTTTATGGCAGGGTGTTCATTGCTGGCGGTGGGCTGGCTGCTGCTAAATTTGTACTGATTAAGTCTGTCCAACTGTTTAAAAAAAGGTGGGTGGGATGACTGGCTGTTTATTCTTTGATTCTTTGTAAAGAATTGGAAGAAAAATAAAACAACTTCATTTGAACTCTGAGAAAGACAGCTGTGTGTACAGATGATACAAGGACTGCTAATGCTTTATGGAGAACTTTGTTCCTCTAATGCACTTAAACTGTTTCTTACAGTGAAATTCTTGTATTTCTGCCAAAATTTTAGTAGTGGAGGTGGGTCTTATGGAAGCAGTTCCATTTATCTAAAGGAGAGAAGACAAGGCTGGGTACCTGGGTGCTGGATATTCTGCCAGAACAGATGAAAATGGCATATCCTGCACAATCCTAAATAACAAAGGGAGTCTTAAAACAGGAGGCTGGTTCGCATGAAAGTGAGGTAGTCACTGCTGCCAGCATGTACATAGGGAATTAGGCACTTTGAAGAGTTCTGGCCAGGGTATGAGCAAGCTGGCTAGAAGTTTACTAACACACCGTATCTTATTTGCAGCCTTAGCTTGGCAGGGTTCCTCTGGAAAAATTAAAGATTCCGTTTCCTGGCATAAAACCACAACAAGGAGTGGGAGTGGAACACAGCTGTCCTGTCCCTGGGTTGAAACAGCAATCTTGCAGCTCGTCTTGCCAACTGTAGGGAACTACAGCATTCAGAGCATGAATCTAGTTTTATGACTGATGCTTGTTAATAGCAAGTCCTTAATTTCATCCTGTGTGATCTGTTGTTGTTATCTGTGTGTGTTTAATTGAGAAATGGCTCTCTGAAAAGCCCTCTGAGAACCTGTTTGAAAGTGACTTAGATTGCTGGCTCTAGGGCTGTGTCTTGTCTTAATCCTTATCGTATTTGAATTTCATTATGAAGTGCCAAACAAAAGCACATCAGAAATAGTAATAAAAAAGATATTATGTAAATAATTGGGTGGTTGGCAAAAGCGATTGGATTTTACAATTCAAATGCTTTAATCCAGAAGTGCTGACTGTATACACAGTGCCAATAGGAGTGGTCACGGAAAGATGCATATTTCCAGCAAGCGTGTGGAACACTTAGCTAGAGCTGATATAAAGTGAAAAAAAGCCAAACATTTAACTAAGAAATTGAGAGCTATTTTACTTAACTAGTGAAGATATTTACCTCAGGGCAAATGACTTCCACCTTAGCTTAAATGACTTTTCCTTTCTGAGAATCACGCTCATCATGCAATAATAGCAGTCCTTGCTAAATGGCCTGACTGTCGATATTTAGCATTCTTCTTATACACTGAATGGACCCAGTGGTTTCCTGTGAATTTTCTAGGTGACAGTGCCTGGATGAATGGTCCTCATCTCTTCTTTTTTCCCCTTTCCTTCAGTCACTGGTTCCTACTATTATGCAGCCATCTGTTACGCTGGTACAACAGGTTTTGGGAGCTGTGCTATGGATAGCAAAACTTGGGGCATGGGACAGACAGTCATTCCTTGGGGGTGGTGGTTTTTCAGTTGAGCTGAGACAATGCTCTGGTTTGCAACTTAGCCTTAGTTGAAGTACTGCTGCTCCAGCTGAGAAGGGGATTCATCATCACTCACTGGTAGGAGGAGAGGGAACTCCTTAAGCCAAAACCATTGCTGAACAGGGAACCTTCATTGGCCTCTTCTCTGTCTGACAAAAATCTCTTTGTTGCATTTAAGTATAATTTGCTGGGGGCAAGCTGGGGGGAGTCCTTCACAAGCTTTAAATAATTTGTTCTTAGACTGAAAAATCTAAAGGGCTGTGTAGAAGTCAAGTAGGAGTAGTTGTGTGCATGCACACGAGCACCTCTTCATTATCACATTTCTGATTAAATAGGAATATGTTTCTTAAAAATAACTAGGTCCAACCTGTTAAGTGGTTAGCAAAACTTTAGCATTTTTATTACTTGCACTGCTCACACTTGCTGTCTAAAAATTAAAACAAAATGTGTCTGTGTGTCTTGTCAGCCCTCAGCTTCCTGACATTGGGACTAGTTAAACCTTTATCTGTGAGGCTGAAGGCTTCTCTATCAACTTTCCATTACACCTTTAGGCACTTGAACTGTAATCAGATTGCCCTTGACCTTCTCTTTGAGGTGAATAGCTTGGACCTTAGGGCTGGATGAGAGACCTTTCTGATCCTTATCTTGAGCTGTTCTGTTAGCTGTGCCCTGAGCCCACTGCAGCATATCCACATCCTTCCACAGCTGTGGATATGAGAGCTGAACAGGTTGTCCCAGTAGTTACCATGCAGATGCCAAGTAGAGATGATTAAATGTTCTTACTCAGCATTTTCCCTAATATCCGAGTGTTCTCTTTCATTTTTTTTTTTCCTTCTCTTTCTACTGTTTATTGCTAGTTTAACGCTGGCTTAGCAAGTCTACCTGCTGTCTTTCCAGTCTGTGTGAGGACTGTCCATGTACAAGTAGGGGGTCGTAAGCTCAGTCTTACAAAATAAACAGAGAATGTGTGAAGTAAACGGACTACTGCAAAAAAGCCACTGGTGAATTCTCTTGGGTAGTTGAAAAAGCACAGTAACTGCATCGCACTTGGGAAAATTGTCTTTCTGCTGTAACCTCTTCCATTTGGAAGATTTACAGCAGATGGGGCGGCCTCTGGCTTTGTTGGCTTGTTTGTGTCTTGGTGTTCAAATGGACTTGTAGTCATCCAGAGACCTCCCGCACAGTTTCTTTCGTGCCGTCACATATTTGCTCTGTGGGGTTAGGTAATATTGAGAGCCGGTCCTCTCTTAGGGGCTGTTCACACGTTTCCTGCTATGTTTTGTTTAGGCGGTGGCTTTTGGTGTGGGGCTGGGAGGGAAGGGGTCGAGATACAGGGGGAAAAAGTAGAATGTGATTTAACATGGGTAGTCTCTTGGGGAGCTGTTTGGACTGAAGCAGTCCTGCTGTCTTGGTGCCAAGCAAACCTGCTTTGGTGCTTAATAGTGGGAGACATTGGCAAGTACATTCCTTATGAGACGGGTGATTAGATTTATTGTCAATCACTTTGTATTCCCTAGAATGAGAAATAATTTATTAAAGAAACGGCTTTCTTGGAACACAGGCTTAAAAATTCATCAGTGATCCGTTTGTTCTGTCTCCCTAAGGATTATAAAAGCTTTTTTTTTTCCTTCCCTTTTTGTGTTGTGGCTGTGTGTTTTGCTGCAAAAAGCGTTTTTGTTGTGTAGTTCAGATCTACAGGCAAGATTGTGGGTGGGTGAGGAGATTAGTTAAATTTAACACTGATCTGATATGGCTGCTAGGACACCCAAATAATGTTCCCATCTTGGTCGTAATTCAGAGAATGCAGAGACGGTTTACATGGGCCTTGAAGTTAAAAAGCAAATCTCTAAGGTAGTTTTGTAGCAGTGCAAGTAAGTGTGCATTTGTTAGCCTAGAACTGCTAGGCTGGGTCTGACAGATTTTTTGGTTTAACGCAGTGGTGATGTGTTGAAGTGACTGGGGTAGAGTCTGGGACACACGGACTGCATAAAGAAACTTGCTGCTATATTCTGCCAAACTGACAGTTCTTTTTTTTGTTTTAGATGAAGGACCTAGCTTGTACTTCTGACTCCTATGTGCATGTAAGTTTGTGGACTTGATATCTAGTAATACATGGATCAGTTTACTTTATTACCCAAACTCTGTGGGGCCAAGAAGAAATGAAAGCTGAATGCCTGTCTTGCAAAAAGGAATGTACAAATGAGTCATCCCACACCACCCTTAATGCCAGCATTGTAGAGGCAGCAGGTGGAGATGAAGGAAAAAACTTGCTGGAAAATTGTAATCCATGATGTAACCTCATCCCGCTAAAAACCTTCCTAATTTAGCCTTGGTTAGTTCATCTGAAAGACTCCAGAGAGGAAGCAAGTCAGATCTGTTCTGGGTTTGGTCAAAGATTAGGCATGCAGATTTGCATTGTGTTTGTCTTTGGAAGGTAGTTTGGCAAATCACAGTGAACTCTCTGTACAAATCTTGGTGAGAAAGTCATTTCCTGCTCATTTAGTGTGGTTTCCCAGTGGGCAAACTTTCCAGATAAACACTAGCCATGCTGTTGACAGCTAAAAGAAATGGGGCTAGCCGTAACACTGTGTATGCCAGGTGTTCGTTCTTTTTTTTTGCCTTTATCATTTTCATATTAAAAATAATGGTTTATCCTTCTATTTACTACTTGATCTTTCTTAACCATGAGGGGAGAAAAAGGGCTTCTGACTAAGGGTCTGAATGATGAATTGTGATACCCTTGCACGGTTCTGGGTTCTACCACAGTCGTCTTATATCGGGACTCTGAGGCCTGGATTCATCCCCCAGGTTTGATGCTTTCTTGAAGTGCTTGATGTCATTTCCCTGCATAATAGGTGTCAAGAGCTGGATGTGTCCAAGGAGGTAATCTAGTCTGTGCAAGATCTGAACTTTTCCCTGAAGCTCCTATTCTTCTTTTTGTCTAAAGTGGAAGAATTAAGTTATTGTGCATTTAGATACCTCACTAAGCTGCCTGAAGATAGGTGCTGTGAATTTGAACCTATTATGCATCCATTTCCTTACCTGGAAGATGTGTGTCTTCACTGTTCCCTCCTCGGAGCTGTTTAGGTCAGCAGACTGTTCTACCACATTGCAGCAGTATTGCCCTTTTGTAGTACAAAAGTTACTAGTGATTGTTTTGTTCTGAAAAGAAATGGGCATGCGTGATTTGCTGTGCATTACCTTTAGTGTAGTGGGACTGATTAACACGTGAGTTTTAAGTATATATTATCACATCTGTTGAAGTTGACCGAGGTGTAGTGTCTTGATGTCTTTGGTTAACACCCAGTCAATCTGAAAAGCAGGGCAATGCAATACAGAGCCCTGAGAGACGTCTTACTTGTCAAAGTGACAAATTGTCCTTTCTGATTCAAAGGACCAGCTTGCATGGCAGAGCTAAGTAGCTACTGGAAAAAGGGAAGGAGAGCATGGGAAAAATACCCTATTTGTTTAGGCCTTCCCCTGTATTTTTTGTTGTTTGTTGCTCTGAGTTGAAGTTCTTTTGTTTTCCTTGGTCTGAAACAACTTAACAGCAGGTTGAGAGGAGCAAAGCCTCTGGGATTCTGCCTCTCCCACTTCTCATTCTTATAAACTGTTTACAATCTCCTTCAGTTTTCTAGCGTTGTATGGAAAAGTTCAGTGGGTCAGCTTTCCCTTTAGCTTCATCCATCATTCCAGTCAATTAGAAATAGTTGAGGGCCAATTGCCCGGTCTTCCATTAACTGAGACACTTCAGATTGTTTAAAATAGCATAAAAGCCCTCTTTGTTGACCGTTGGGCAAGCACTGTAGATTTCCCTGTGATGGGCAGTTACCGCGTGGCTGAACAGAACCCCAGTGTGTCTTGCAGTACTTGAGGGACGAATATTACTACTACAGGCCTTGTCTGGGTTTTGATTCTTTCTCCTTCACCTCCGCCTCTTGCTTTCCCTGAAAGGTGTGATGCCTTCAGATGGTGAATTACCATGCCTGCTTGCAAAAAAAGCTGCTCTTTGTGGCTTTTCAAAACTTCTGTAGTTGAGGGTTTTTTTCAGTTACTGAAATGTTCCTTTTTAACCTTGGTGCTTTAAAAGCTCTTGGCATTATTTGTTAGTCGCTTGTCGTGTGTGTTTCTAAAGGACAAAGGAAGTGTGTAAGTGTTCAGGAAACAGCGCATTGTGGTGTGTGGCTGAGTTCATTCTGGTACCCAATGCCAGGACAGCCTTCTTTCATTTAGGGCTAACATTTTCCTTATGTTCTGAACTGACCAGCCTTAGGGTAGAGCTTGTGTGAGAGCTCCAAAAGAGAGCTGGAAGCTTGTCATAGGTTAATGTGTTTGGGTTCACACTGAAGTGAGCTGAATCCATTGTGTATATAGATCTATATATGTATTTATATATATAAAAAACACATTTTGTTTCACATGACATTTAACCAGAGAAGTAGGCTTACTAAATGGAGATCAGTATATCTGCAACAAAGTAGATATTTCTGTATTCCCATCTTAAAGTCATTGTCTATCTTGCAAACTCTCCTTCCAGCGGTGTATACTGCCTAGGTTTCAGTACAGGCTGGTCTGTGTGCTTTTCATTGTTCCAGAGCCATTTTGCCTGAACGTGTCATCGTTTGATCCCAGCCGTGCAGCAGCGTTTCTCCTGATTGTGAGGAGTTTGGATAGGTGTGACTGAACACTTGTGCTTGGTGCTGAAGACCTGGACCTTGCTGCATTTTTTGAACTGGAGGCGTGCAGCAGTCCTTGAATGTAGGGCCTCCATGTTCTTCCAGAAGGTGCCCTGCCTTGCAGTATGCTGTATGCAAGCTCTGCCGTACGTGAGGGCTTACCTGTTTCTCTGTTCCTGAAGCATGATCTAAAAAGAGTAGGGCAGTTTACTGTACGGCTGCCTCTCAGATGATACGGGCTGAGGGATGTGCATGTGCTGGTTAGCTTGAATTCCAGCTGTTGCGCTACTGAGATGCACAGAAAGCTTTCTGGACAAATCCAGGGCAGAGAGCACAGCAGGGGTTCTTCAGGCTGTCTTGAAAGAAAGGGGGCTCTGACAAGGCAGGAAGATGTGATAGTAATCAGATTTGAGAGTCTTCAGCTGCTGGGGAGCTGGATCTTTTACTGGAGAAAGATCTGCCACAAATACACCAAGTTCAACAAACTCTAGCAGTGGTTTTCTTCCTCTTTGATGTCCCATTGGGATACTAATCTGATGCAGATCTCAAGATAGACTTTTTCAGTTGGTGTGTTCCTCCAGACTTGCCTCTTTTTGTCTTCCTTTCTCCTCCACATGCCTTCAGCAGATAACAGCTTGAGGACATGACGGAGCTGGAAGTGCAGCTCTAAGTTGGAAGGAGACCAGTGGGGCAGACTGTCAGCCTGAGACTTGACTTAGACAAAACCAATGTTTGCCTGCTTTGCACTTATAAATAATCTCATGCTTTGCCGAGATTGAAGCTTTAATAAGTAATTTAAACAAAGAGGAGGAGGAGGAGAATCCACATTTAATTCAATTAGCATTGTTGTCCAATGCCATTAATTATGCCCAGACTTGTAATGTGTTTCACAGGAGTTGATACACGAGCTTTGTCTGTGCTGGGGTCGACTGAGGACAAGTATGTCCACTGGTGTAGAATCCAGCCTTTGTGCTTTGCAAAAACCTTCAAATTTGGTATCTGACAGTAGCCTGGAGTAAGCAGTAGCCTGAATAGCCTGCACTGCAATCTACTGAACAAAGGGTATCTCTGGGAGAATGATGATTCGATGTACGTGTTTTCGGTGTTTTTGAAGAGGGACTGTTTTAGTGGAAGTAATAATCTCCTGCAATTTTATATTATTTCCAGACTGTTTTAAATTGTTTCATAGGCAGAGAATAAAGAACTTTAAGACAGTAAACAAAGTAGGATGTCTGATCCTCCTGGGGGAGGTTATTCTTTTATTAAAAAAGATATAAAATAGCTACTTTGATGGAAATATAACTCTAGGAATTGAAATGATGATGATTATAGAAGCTGTAGCATTTTAATGCAAAATAAGCCCTAGGAGATATGTGCCCTAAATGGTAAATCACTCTGTTTTCTAACAAAACAAGAATTACTGTTATTTTATGATTCTTGCTTATTTTACAAGGTCTTTAGCTATTTCATCTGCACTTAGCTTTTACAGGCTGGAGATAAATTGATTGTTGTTTTGCTTTTTAAATAGCTTGGCTTTTCTAAAGCACGCTGGAAATGCAAGCACAGATCAACAGGATAGGATTCATTTGGTACTCAAAAAAGCAGGGAGAAAAGCCATGACTACTGACGCCATATGCAATAACTGGACTGGAATCTGTTCTCGTAATTTGGTGGTGTTTTATAATCTTCTTGGAAGGAGCCAAAGATGATTATTTGAAAGGGACCTCATGGGTAACACTTAGCAATTTTGGGGTGGATATCACCTTGAAATGTGTGTGTTTATTACAAGAGAACTCCTGCTGCCATTTTAGAGGGGCTGTGGGGATCTCTGAGGGCACTGACAGACCTCAGTGGCCCTGACCAGCTTCATGTGGGGCTTCTGCCCAGAGACCTGGGAGCTCTAATTAAGCTCAGCCCTGAGCCCTCAGTCCATGCTTGGGCTGTGCTGGAGGAGTACTGGTCTCCCACTAAGCTACAGCCACGCCTGTGCCTGGCCACGGATGCCATTGATCCAGACCCCTGACTTCCCAGCCTGACCTCAGGCCTGCCTTGACACTGTGGACCTGCCTGGCTATCGTTGGACCCGATCCTAACCCTGACCTGCAGATTTGCTTCCCAGGTTGACCCTGAGCCTCCCTCCTCCCCGCGGTACTGCCTCTTGGTTGGACCTGGCCGCCATCTCAGGTCTGCCCCGCTCGCCTCGCTCCGGTGCTGTGGAAGTGGGCCCCAGCCAGCGAGGCCCCTGCCCGGCTGTCCAAAAGATCCCCCTCAGCACCACCTCCCTCGGGGAGCTGCTGGCCCTTGAGGCTCCCTGGGACACGATATCTCCAGCTTGGCTGTTGTGCCAAAGGGAGGGTCCCTGGGGGAGAAGGGAGCCAACCTGCGGGAACCGTCAAGGATCTTGATTGTCTCCCGCTGAAGAGGACTGGAAAGAAGCTCCCTTTAGATTTGGTCTTCCCAGATGCTCAGCTGATGACGGTGATTGCTGCGGCATGGCAGATCCCTCTTCTGCTGGTGAACACTCTCTTGTTTGACAGTAGGGAAAGGACCACAGGGTCTTGGCCAGTGTGGTAGGAAAAGAGGAGTTGTCTGTTTGCTTTTGCTTTGAAAGCCCCAGCAAGGTAAAGGGATGAGCGTGTGTTGTACTAGACTGGAATTACCTATCTCAAGCAGGCAGGGAACTACTGGTAGAATTATTCATTAGGGGTGTCGTGTTCCAGCTCTGTCTGGCAACTTTTGTTTTACTTTGAATAACTAGGCTTACCTGCCAAATGTTTGGAATCTGAGATGCTGAGATGTGTTTAGCAAAAGAGCGTCCTAAATACTGACTTAAAGCTGAGCACAGAGGAAGGTGGTTGAAAGGGGTAATGTGTCCCACTTTCTGCAATTTGTGATGACCTAAAATCCTTAATGATGGAAACTAAAAACAGATAACAGAATCTTTGCATCTTTTCTACATCAATGTTAGCTTGTGACACCTCCAAGTTAGCAATGTGGAGAAAGTACTGGTTTTGGAGATCAAAGAACCACCTCCTTTAGCGAATTCAGGGAATAAGCTGGATCGTATGCTGTCCTCTTTGCTCACTGCATTTCCTCAGTAGCTCACATAATAAGTAGGAAGACACGAGAAGATGCAGTCTGGTTAGTTCTCTGTGTGTTGGGATATCTACCTTGAACTTTGCAAGCTTTTATTCTTTCTGATGCTTAGGACAGTCTCTTGCTAACAATACTTTTCTCTTGTAGGAATGCAGATCTGTACCATATCTCCTCCCTGAATCTTCATTTTGGAAGCAGCCAGAGGATAAAGACTGGCACAGTGCTCATTTAAAGTCAATATGCTCTAGTTTGCAATTTGCTCATGTTTAAGTGCCCAGCTTTAAAGGTTTCCTTTGCCCACAGGCAGTCTGAATACAAAGGGAGACACTATTTTTTTCATAAAGAAAAAGTTCTGCAAAAGCTCAAAGGGCGAAATATTTCTTTCCACCTTCCATCTCCTCAGGTTTATTGTCACAAAGCAGAGATTGCCTCTGATGAATCTGGAGAGGAGCAGAGAGATGTAAATTCACGCAGTCACTTCAAGATGCAGCTAGAAATGAGGATGAGGGATGAGATGTGTGCATGTACATACGTGTGTGAGAGGAGTGAGAAGGTCCCACCTTGAAGCAGTTTTGGTGTTCAATGCCTCGGAGATGACGGGGAAGTTTACAGGGACAAGGTGTAATGGAAAAAATCTCTACATGTAACTGGTTTCTTCGCTGTTGCAAAGGCTGGGGTTGCATGAAGATGAATAGAAGTTCTGAGTCTTTATTGCAATATCTTGTAAACTCTTCTGTTTAGAGGGAAGTTTTACTGTGGGGTGGGGAAAAGGGAGCTGCAGTTAGAATATAGCATCTTCAAAGGGGTTAATATATTTGTCCCAGGAGCTAGTTTCCCTTCTGAAGCTGTGGGCAGAAGACACAAAGTGACATCTGAACCTTACCATAAAGGATTTGGTGTGTATATGTTATTGGCCATAACAATTATGTACTACAGACTGGAAGGAGTGATTTTCTCTAGGATTTCAGAAGCCTTTGTCTCATTGTTTGAGCCTGTAGCCTGAGTTATTCTGTGGTCTCAATAGAAATGGAAGTAGTGCCTGCTTATATCACCTCTGGTAGTCCAGCATGTGTTATCTTTGAAGGCTGTCCATGCTGCATTTTGACTGAGATGATTGCCGGAGGTTTATTGTCATAGTCTTGGTTAATATTAGCGCTTATCTGAAAATGAAAGCGGCTTCCTTATTGAAGTCCAAGTTCCAGAATGTCAGAATACAGCTGTAAGTAAAGGAAACTAAACAGGGGCATTTCAGCGTGTTTCAAAGGAAATGATAGATCATGCAAGGATTAAATTACACTTTTCACTGTGGAGCTTAATGAGACCTCAGTACCCTGCTCCGTCTTAACAGCATAAGGTCCCTCGGAAGGATACTGTTCTTCAGGGCTTGCACAAAACATGGTACAGCAAAAGGGGCAATCCAAAGTTCATCTTTGGGATGAAATGCAATTTTTCTAAATGAAATGTTACAAAATTAAATGTTGTAGTTCCCTGGTGATGAAGCTGCTCACAGGCAAAGAAGGTTTAAACCTTTATGTAATTACACTCACCTCCTGCATGGCAACGGCTTCATCCCAATCACTTTGTTTTCCTGTGATGTGAAAAGGTATACTGAACTTGCCTACAGTGTTTTCTTTAGGGGAAGCGTGTTCACTTTGCAATTTAGGTCTCTGTGTCATTCCTTTCCTTTTTTTTTTTTAATAATAATATTTTTTATCAGTGTGTCTGTGTGTGTATATTTGTGTGTGTGTGTGTATATATATTCCTTAATAAAGGATGTTCTTTATGTGCCTGTTTGACAAGATGTGCAAATAGAAGCCCTGCTTTGGCTTTGAGGCCTGTGTAGCCCGATGCCTTCAGGGCTTATAATGAAATGAACAGTCTGTCATTTCATTTTACATAGTTGAGGTTTCAAAATGCTGGGGAAAAGTCTTATTTCTCAGTAGGTAAGCCAGTTCTTTATTGGTCACTTGCTGTGAAACTTCTGAAATGTATTCATCTACCAAAGGGGGGCTTCTCCAGTTTCTGTGCTGAGACACACAATTGTGTAAGAAAAAGGAAAGTTCAGACATTAGTGCTGGTGAGAAGCAGAAGCGTTCTATTTGGGCAGTAGCCCTGCAAGAACGAGCCTTTGATCTACTTTTTTCCTGTTTAGGGTTTTTTTATGTTGTCTATCTGTTACAAATTTTAAATAAGCTTATAGCCAGTTAGATCTTATGGACTTAGTGAAGGGAAGATGTCAGAAGGGTAGCATTTCACATAATTCAGCTATTAATCTCTAGCTATCCATTTTTTTAAATTATCATTGCTTTGGACGGTTTGAGAAAGGTGTCAGTTTAATAGTAGGTCTTGACGTTTTATAGCCTTCTGTAGTCTGCAACTGAGTATATTTTATCAAATGGAAATAAACTTTTAATGGTGTGCAAGATTAACTGCTCTGAAAGCCAATGGTCCTGTTCACTGCGGAACTGAATAAATGTTTTTACGGACAAAAATTCCACTTCTACACTGGGCATTGAAGGGAAAGCTTAAAGCAGGTGTAAATATAAGGTAGTAGTCTGTTAGTCTGTAGTAGGTTGCCTATAAATATGAAGATGCCTTGATAGATGCTTCATATGACTTCCATTTACTGAGCTGAGCCCAGTCATACCAGCATAGTTGCAGCATGCTTTTTTGAGACAGTCAATACTTCTTTCTCTGAATCTCTACTTGCAAGGTGTTGGGTAAAATGTGTTTTTCAATTGAAAAATCTGAAATCAGTAGAATAGTTATGACATGATGGTAGAAGTGAAAAGTTAAATTTTTCTACCTTCTTCTTTAGGAGCAAAGCCCCAGTAACCAGACATCAATAGCAATGATGCAAGAGCCTCAAGAAATGGTGGAAGAGACAGTTACTGTGGAGGAAGATCCAGGCACTCCCACTTCCCATGTGTCTATTGTCACTTCTGAAGATGGAACCACAAGGAGAACTGAAACCAAGGTGAGAGGTTAATAACCAATGAGGAAAATGGCAAAATACCACCTAATCACAAAATAAAAATAGCAGGGAGTAGCATGAGTGATGACAATCATGCTATTGTGATCCTTGGTGATTTTGAATGTTCTATTTGCCAGCAAAGCTGAGTCCAGGGCTTTTTCAGTATTGCCTCTATGTCTAATTTGCTCCCTATCAGCTGTGCTGATACAGCTGTTCATGGAGCTGTAAACTGAACAGTAGAAATTATCCATGTTAACCAAACAAAAACACTAAAACCCCTTCCCAGACTGTTTATTCTTCTAAGATTCACTTTATTTTACTGAAACAGTTCACAGCATTGCCCTGCAAACACATACAATGATACAAGAATTAGATGAGTTGGTAGGGCTTGGAGTAAATTACTTTTGCAGCTGAGGAAAATGTGCTTGGAAATATGTCTTCAAATTAGTTACGATCTGTAATAACAATATGTGATTATGCATTTGTCCTTTAGAACAAGAAACATCCTATTTAAATAACACCATAGCATTTAAGTAATGCAGTAATCTTGTGAATGGAATTTTACTCCTGGTGCATGAGGAAAGCTGGGTGTATTCTCAAGTGACCTGTACCTCAGGTTCAGCTGGATTACAGGTGTTGCATATGTTCTAATTTTCCTGATGTCTTTTTGCTCCCTGGTGTAAGATAATTGTGCAGTCTCTGTTCAGCAGGTGCTGTATATTCATGGCTGCCTTGCTAGCTTTCTGGTACCACTGGAACATTAATACGCCTTGTCATTTGAGTCTTGGAAGTTGAGCTGAAATCTTTGTTAGATTTTGGTCTTGTGAAAGATTGAGGGCGACTCTGTTTTTTAAAACTTAACAGCACTGATTAAAAAAAGAGACTTTACAACTCTTCCTGTGTTAAAAGGAGTTGAACAGAGATCGCCACATAAATCAGTGTTTTTACTGGCATTCCAGAATTGCAGTCCTCTAAGATATCTATTCAGGATATCAGATCCTCAGGTTGGAGTAATGAATGTTGATTTCTTGAGGTCAGTCGGCCTGCACACATTACTACAAACTGAGTTACCTGGTTTAAAATTTGTTGCAATTACTTAGAAGATAAATACAACTGGCCTATTTTTTCATTGTTGGAAAGAGAGGAAGGTCTTAAAAATAAAGACAAACAAAAACTTCCACATTTTTATTAGCTCTTCAAATAATCTAATGTATTTAGTTTGTGACTTACTTGAAAGAAATACTGCTTTCTTTCTAGTAGCAGCGATAACAACTATTTACAGGAAGGAAGTGATAAAATTACAGTGGTGATGGACACCTTTTTATATGCACTAATAGTAGTGCATAGTTTTAGGAGACTGTAAGTGCAGCTATGCAAGGGAATAAAACAATAGCTATGACTGTAAAAATAGAGGAGAGGCTGTGCGACGGTCCCTAGATAACGGGACCACATGGAATGAAATAGTTTGTCTGAAATAGTCATGCCACTGATAAAGCTGCATGTTTGTCATAGCGTAAAAGGTGTGATTTTTCTCCTGTGTGGTGTACCTGCTATTTTTCCATCTTCCCACAAAAAAGGACAGTGGCAGCTCCAAAACAGGCATTGTATCTGCATATGGGAAAAGAAAATTGAAAAAATAGCAACCCTAGAGCTGCTGTTCCATTTGAAAGAGCAAGGCTTGCTTCTGTTACTGTAGTTCATTCCAGGCACTGAAGTGTGTCCAGAATGGGCAGAGGGTGCATAGCTGTCTTGCTCTGCATTTATGTTGTTTCAAATAATGCCATTGACTTCAACTTACATACTATCTGGAGGTGTTTCCTAGTATTTCATAGCTAAAAAGACCAACTCTTAAAAAAATAATTAGCAAAAAAAATCCATTTGTTGAGAAAAGTAGTTCTGAAATGTCAAAACACACATGGGGTTGGCTTAGCCCTAACTCTGTCAGAACAGGTGCTCTGACTTTGCTGAGGTGGTTGTCATCTCTGAAATGGTTTTGTTTTGACTTTTCCTTGCTGTGATAATATGGCATAGATTTAGATATGAATCTGAGGTCAGATTTTATAATTTTTTTTAATCACTTTGGTCTTCAACTTGCTTTTTGTTTTGGTAGAGAACATGAAAATGAAAACTGTTGTCACTGGGGTTTAGTAGCATGAGTTAAGTGTCCTGGAATTAATTGGCATCAACTTACTATCACTTCTAATAAGTATCATCATAGTGCTTTCATAGGTCATACTATTATATTTTTGAGAGCCTTACAGAGAAAATTACAGCAAAAGCTATAAATATGAATGCTCCTGTATGCCACTGTGCCTTTATTGCCCCTTCCCCTGTTGTTTCAAAAACACAATTTATAGAGGTTATTATCTTCAATATTGTATTAAGTAAACAACCTTAATCTAGAAGCATTGACAGTTTTGCTATGCTTTTCCCCACATCTTTGAAGATGCCTGTAGCAGTGATGCAGAAAGAAGGCATAAATAGAATTTAATATTTGACATATTTTAAATAGACAACATCTGCCTTTTCAAAATGAGATACCTCTGAGTAATTTTCCCCAAACTGTTATTCTCTTAGTCCTATACTAAAGTCCCTACATTACATTCGCACAAAAGATGTAGCAGATAATACTGCATTTCAACTTTATAGGAAGCCAAATACCTATCACGCTAGAACAGTGAAACTCACCTAGGGGAGAGACTACCACTTCTTGCCTGTTGGCTAGAACACTGCCATGTGTTAAAGGGAGCCTGTTTGCAAGTGGCTCAAGAGAACTCAGTAAAGCAAATTAGATGTGTGTGTGCTTATGTTAATGTTTGCTTTTTTCTTTCTTCAGGCACCTTTTATCTTTGAAATGCTGAAAGATTGGAGAGATTTAGGTCACTTTAATTCATTGAAAATAATGTTTTATGATAACAAACTGTGAAATCAATCTGTATACAAAGTTGTTTAATTTGTAGTCCATCCATTTGCCTTGTGCTTTCTAGTACTCAGCAAGGCCAGATCTTTCCCAACAGTGATTAACTGCTGCTCCCATTTCCTAGCACCAGCGATGTGAAAGTGCTTGTGACTGAAACTCTTTGGTTGTGGTGGTGCCAGGTACCCCAAGATGCAGTTTTTCGAAACTTTGCAGAAAATTCAAGGGAGTTGGCTAATAGAGCAGGAATGGATTTCAGCCGTAGTTGAGGGCCTTTTCAAAATGTGAAATGTTAAGCTTGAAATTGAAGGGGAGAAATTGGAGCTGTTGTTTTGAAAACCTACGGGGCAAGTTCTTACACAGCATTTAATAGAAAGGTAATAGCTTCAACCTGCTTGGGCTGATTAATTTTTACAGTCCGTAGTTCAAAAATGAGCTCTCAGAAATGCTTTTTCAGAATGCTTTTATCCTCATACATTCCCTCTCATCTGTTTTTTGGTTTATGACATAGTTTCAACAAAATTTTTAGCCCTGTCAGCTTTTATAATGTACTTAATCTATCCCCCCCCCAAAAGGGGGGGGGGGGGGGCAGAACAAAACCAACCTCAGTAACAAAATGGAAGGCAAAATTGTAGGTACTGTTTAAGATAACTTCATTTGACCATGATAGCCTACTTCAACTGAAATCTCAGTATTGTCTCTCCTCCTCTTGTGTCTGAGCACTGTGCACTTTGAAGGATCTACTTGTACCATCTGCACATGCATCCAGTAAGTCCAATTATTGGATATTTTCATGTTTGTTCTCCCATCCTTCAAGACAAATAGAACGATGAGGGACAGAAAAATACAGAAGATGCTTCAAATGTGTGATTATTTCCTTTGTGTTCTGTTGGCAAATATATTTCTGGAAACAGAATTAGTGAAACATTATCATGGGGCCTGCAGAGGAATTATTTAACAAAATAATTGCTATCTGGGAGGGGAGAACAATGGTAAGGTCAGTAAACTTTATATTCTGGGGTGGGGGAAGCAGCAATGAAAGCACTAACTTGCAGTTTCATAGGATTTTGGTTGCAGAGGGCCTGAATAAGTTGGTATGTTGGAACTTTTTTTACTGGGGTTGAAACCTTGATACAGTTTATAGGGAATAAAGAATTGAAAAATTTATTTTAGGCATACTTAGGCAACATCCTCATAGGGAAGTAATCTGAAGCTTTTGTCTGATACTCTGAGACTGTAGCATTGAAACAATTGAGCACCTTTGATTTGTAATTTGGCTAAAAACCCGTTTAAACTGGTTTTCTTTAGAGATGGAAAATAAACAGAGGAAGTCAAATTACACTTGCTCAAAGTAACATTTATCCCTAAATTTTTCATTAGAGCATATCTGTTGTGAGGAGTTCATGCTAATAAATCTTTCTCATGATTGGGTGCATCTGGAGGATCAGGTGTGTCTCAGATAAGACAGTCTGCTGGGACTTCCATTTGGAATAGCTTCATTCTCTCTGGCTAATGTATCAGTATTAAGAAAATCACAAAAATGCTGGGGGAGAAGATTACTGTGCTGTCAGCTGCTCAAGACTGCCTGTGTTCTTTTAAGAGATAGAAATGAAACATTCCCTTGAGCTGGATTTCCTGAAATAAAGATGTTTGGTTTGTTGGTGTTGTGGTGGTTGGGTTTTTTTTGCTTGGAAACCTAATAAATGGACCTTTCTCTGTGTGCTGGCTAATTGCTTCCAAAAAGCTTCCCTTTATTGGCCTGTAGGCAACAAAGTCTGTTTATCACATGATGAATCTTCTATCTCGATGCCTACCCCTGACAAATGAGGCATGAGTGCAAATATTCCCCCTCTCTCAAAATATAAAAAGCCTTGGTTTGATTGCCACACCATAACACCTTTAGCATTATTGAATGCTTTTATGCTATGAGAAATGTTTACTTTAATGCTTGAGTGAAATGTTCCTTTTTATGTGTCTGACAAGGGAGTTTTGATTGTCCTGATTCTTTCCACTGGTTAATAGGGGCAGCATTCAGAAAATAATAGAGGTGAAGCTGTGCTAACATTGTAAACTTGTTCTTATATGTGCTGGCTGATGCTAAGTGTGTCTTTTTGAGTGGCCACAGCCATTGAAAACTTGTCTATGCTAGTCTTGAAGACAGGAAAATAAGGCAAATTGGGGAAAAAAATAGCAAATTGATCACCTGCATTCTGTGTTGGTCGTATTAAAAAAATATATCTCTAAATACTCTGTAGAGTACCAGAGCATGGTACTCATTAAGTGTAACTGGTAGGTCACAAATTGTCTAGGAATTGATTTTTTTAAAGTGTTCTGAAATTCTGCTTTCTTTTTTGTGTACATGTACTGAATATTGGTAGGCAGTTGTCCTTGCTGTAACGTTTCTGCGTTGTTACCTCATCCTGTTTGACAATAACAATGATTCTGCAATACAAATTAAATAGTCAAAAATGAGCAAGAGTCCAGAACTGGCATTAGGAATGCTGGATGAAGACATACAGCAGCGATGCCTTCTCTGCAAAGCCTTTGTCCAAGGATCCTGCAGATCAAAGCTTGTTCCTTCTTTCATGCTATTGCTGCAGCCAGATGTGGTATATTGGGTATCTTGCATTGTTTGATCTTGACAACTTTATGAAAAATGACACATGACAAACTATGCATGCATGGCAACATATGTCTTCAAAAGCAAAACTCAGAGTTAGATTTAAATTATCTGGCTCACGTTGAATAGTTCTGAAAGAAAGGGCTTTGTGAGGTTATGCGAGTGCTGCTCTTGGCATCTAGAAAGCTGCCTCTTTGTTCCTTCCTGGGTGAAAGTATCAGTTTCTGATTCATCAAATTGTTGAATTGCTACCTTACTTCCTGTTATTCCCATTACTGGTTCCCAAGTTGAAGAATGCAAAGGCCCAGCACTTTGAGCCCAGTTTTGTCATTGCTTTGCAAAACTCATGTATTTCAGGCCTGAGAAATGTTGCTGTTTCTACTCTTAGAAGATCACTTACGAACATACTCTTTGAATAAAACTATCGTTTCAGACTTCAGTAGGAGAATACTGAGCTGTGTTGCCTTGTGTATATCCATTTTACAAAGAGTTACTGTAAACTACATCAGCTGCTCTTCTTCTCTAAATGCTGTCTAGTTTTATAAGTGCCATGATGGTAGTCATGCTGATGGAAAGTAGAAGTATTGTGCGCAGGTAATAAGCAAAAACTGCTGTTGCATTCTATGTCATGAAATAAATGTTTAGCTTCTAGTTTCCTTTCTTTTAGTTATTAAAGTGTGTACTTTAAAAATGGGGGGGGAGAAGATTTGGAGGCCTGGAAGCTGGCATCTTTCCTGATGCTTAATTGCCAAGGAAATCCCTTTGGGTTAAAGAGGAAAATTCTTTCAGCTCTGGCCCAGATTAGATACTAAGGTCATGTTGGTACCTGGCTATGCTTTATTCAGCATTGTGATGCTGTTTAATTATGCTGTTGGTGGAGAGCCATTTGTGCTGTTTTCAGTCTTGCAGGATTTCATTACTTCATTAGGCTGAAGTATCATTTGCTCACAGATGTCTTTAGGAAAAGAAATGCTGTTTGGGTGAATTTTTTCTATTTGGGGTTTCTGTGTGAAAACATCTGGCTAGAGGACATCTCTGGAGCCGCTTCAAGAGGTGTACTCTTAATTATTTTGTTTTAGCAGCAGCTTGGCTGATCTGGTGCCAATCTAAATGTTGAAATCAGAGGCTATAGGTCAAAATACCTATTTGGACTTCAGAACTACTGAGCAATCCAGGAATACATGTTATAGTTACTGTTTCTCTTGATCTACACGTTTCATTCTGCAGCTTACATGAAGAAAAGTGGCATTTACTGGTGCTTATTTACCTCTGTAATACTTTAGAAACCCAAAATACCTCTTAACAATTTTGGTTTGTGTTCTTCTCCCCGTGTGTAATACTCTCTGGTGGATTGATTCTCCCTCTCATGTTTGTGGGTGTGTTGTTTTGTTGCTTGGTTGGCTTTTTTTTTTACAAAGGGCTGAAATCATTTACTAGGGTTAGGGTAACTTTTTATAGGTTAAAGTAACTTTATTAGCGTTAAGGTAACCAAGGATAGATTGGCTTCCGCTGGACTTTGTATGTTCCCCAAAAGAGCTTTTGCTGGTCACTCTGACGACAGTACAGAACTTGATGGACCCCAGATACCAACCAAAACAGAAAGTCCTTTGCTAGTTTGTAAATAGTAGTGGCTTTTGTCCAGTACTGTTTTATGCACATTACCAGACCTTTCCTATGAAGGCAGAGTGTTCTTGGAAACTCTTGAGGAGTCTTTGTTCTTACCCTTTAGCGAGAAACCCTGAACACAAGTGCCCTCTGGACACTTAACCATTTCCAGTTTTTGTCACTTATGTGAAATAGTCTAATTCTATCTGTGTTGAAATGAAATGTGATTTATAGGAAGAAAAGATAAAGATGTATTTGTGTACAGATTTTTCTTTAATGTTTTAAACAAGCTTGTCTAGTCCAGTATGTTTAGGGTAGTTGCAGTTGCAAAAGCTGTGTGGTGCTAGTGTTCGTTATTGCAAATTTGTTAGTCACCAAAATAATAGAATGACAACAACTACCTGCTGGGCTTGTATGGTGATGGTCAGATGTTAAGTATATCTTAAAAGAGAAAGCAGTTGTGCTGTCTAAAAGCTTGAAGCCCAAAACTTTTCTGTTTGAGATTGTGGTTCCCTAAATGTTACTGCCAAATTTGAGCTCCGTCAAGTTACACGGTGGTACAAACTTGATCCAGATCAGGCAGAAGCATATAACTGTATTTTTGTCAAACTAGAGAATGTGATGTGGTATTTATGCGAATTGTGGGAGGATAAGCTGTGGCTCCTCAACATTGTAAAGTCTGCTCTAGGAAAGATGCCTCCTGAAAATATTTTGGGCAAATTTGAACTGGTGTGATGACTTCTCACTGCTTCCATGCATTGTCACATGGCTGCAGTGGTTTTGATTTGGTAGTAGGAGCTACAGGGTGCACTTAACTCTGGCTCTGTGACCTGTCTTTTCAGCTTTCTATGGAAATATTTTCCCACTATTAAATCCTAAACCTAATAGGTGAACTCATGAGTACACTAGTGCTTCCATTCAACAGGCATGTAGTATGCTTTGTGATGCTCTCTCCCCATTTTACTGTTTTAGCTCCCTGTATGTCTCATCACATTGTGCAGCAAGGAGAAAATTAACATATTTATTCACTGCTTCTTCACAGGTTACTAAAATGGTCAAAACAGTCACCACCAGAACAGTGCGTCAGGTGCCACTTGGGCCTGATGGCCTGCCATCAATGGATGGCTCGTCTCCCATGGGCAGCTACACAGATTCAATAGACAGAAGGTACATGAAGAATGGAGAGCGGTACATCACACCACAAGCATCATCCACGTTAACCAGATCTTACAACAACTACAACGATTCTTACCCTGAAAGCCATGAAGGCCAGTATCGCCCTTATATTGGTCATGATGGTTATGGAGATTTATCTGATAACTACGGCAGCTTGTCTCGTGGTGTCAACTACCGTCCTCGCTATGCCTATGTGCCAGGAAACAGTTACAGGCCAGATGATGGTAGCTTCACTTTGCCAAGCAGAAGGGATAACTATGGTCCTGTTGCCCAGCCTCAGGTGCCAGTGGGTAGCAACGTTGACTTGAACCGTTCCCAGCCAGAACGCTTCCAGCCAGAGCCCTATGGACTGGAAGATGATAACCGCAGCCTTGGAGTAGATGATGAAGGATATGAACTGGATCCTGATTATTCCACTGTGAACCGGAGGACATCTGCAGGTGTGCCAGAGAGAGGAAGACCTCACAAAGGAAGGTAAAACCCATTTGTTTTTTATAATACTGATCTGCAGCTGTTTTGCTTACTTGAATATGTACATTTGAACTTTTAAAGGTGTGGTAAGTTCTGGAATTACTTGACAGAAAAACAGGTAGAACCCATCATTTCATTACCCATAAATGCAAAACGCATATGAAATACAGAAGGCAATAAGGGTAGTGCTTAAGAGCCCTTTCACTGTGTTTCTGGGCTGCTTAGTTTAGGTTGAATTTAGAAAGAAAGAGGTGATCTTGTGGAAGAGGGCTAAGTTACTTTTTTCCTCTTCCTAAAAAAGAGTTATGACTGCATTGTGTTGTCCCAGAGCCATCTCATGCTAGCAAGGTGAAGAGAGAGATTTGTAATCTGTGAGACTTGTGACAGGTCTGGTTATGTGTGCATGTGTCAAACAAAGATTTTGAACAGCTGGTTGGGGTTGCAGACAAGCTGATACTTGGTGGTGAAGGGATGCCTTGTTATATAAAAGCTGTCTTGTGAGGTGTTTAACAGCCTCAGCTCCTAATCCTGTGCTAACCTCACACCCTCAGCTGCATGACCAGGTTGTGCTGAACCTCACTGAAGTACTTCAACATTTTTTTAAGACCAGATCATTATTTTTGTCCTGTGCCTGTATAAAGGGGAGATAAGAGCTGTGTTGCACTTAATGTAACTGAAGTGACCAGTCACAAATTACTTCTGGTTCAGTCCTCTTTCTAAGGGGTGTTCCATTATATGCCATATTTTCTGATATTAGTTGTTTATGCTGGGCTTGCAGCTATCAGCTCTTGCATTTGGAGAGAAAAAAAAACAAGCTTGGAAAGAGAGTCTTATCACTCAGCTGAAAGTCATCTTCTGAGTATGAACCTGAAAAACTTGTATACTTTGTTTTCCAAGCAGTGTACAAACTTTTGTGTGTGCCTGTGTGAAGTCATATCCTCATGATTCATGTTTTGATATGGATTTAGTTAATTTAGAGTAGTTTCCAGAGCTGTAAAGAGAGTCTGGAACCCACCTGCCTCTGTGTGTAGATGGTGTTCAGACTTAATAGTTTTGACCAAAGGCTTTACTTCAGCAGCAGCAGTTGTCGGTGGGGTTTGGGTAGGCCCTTTTGCTCTCTTGTCTTGGAGCGCTTCTACTTGGAGATGTTAGGTTGTTCATGGTTTCATTCATGCTTTCATAGGTCTATCTCCCTCCGCATTTCTGTAAGTTCATTTTAAAGCTAAATGGAATCAAGCAACTGCAAATTGACATTGATATTTTAAAAAAAGAGAGAGAGAAACAGTATCAACGCATATCTCCCAGAACCCCCTTTAAGTCCCATGTGACGTCTTTGATCTTGCAAGCTTACCAACCAGTGGCACCACGTCAGTGTTTTATGGGGCTAAAGGGAATACCTGCAGCCAGTGGGTGCCAAAAGACTGCTCAATCTATCAAACTTTAATTGGTGCTCCCCTGCATCTAAGCAAGTTTACAGTTCTCGTTAAAAACAGTCAGGCAGCAGTTCTCTTAAATTTTTATTAACGTTTTTCAAACTGTATGCACGATGAATAATTAAATGTATTCTCAGAACCTACCCATTTGCATTTTGAAAGGTGGCTTGTTTCTTATTTTTTTATTAAACATCCCTTTGATTTATTGTTCCTTGCAGTTTGGATAGGACCAATTCACAATTTTTGTTTTATGTGTCTTTTGTTGTGAGGTTTTTTCCGTATTTAATATGATCAAGAGGCTTTGACAAGTAATTAGCCTGACTGTGGCAGCAAACTTTAGTTGGAGAGAACATAAGATGATTGTATTAGGGCCTCTTCATAAGTAGTTACTTTTTGACATTTCAAAGATATACTTGAACAATTCAATAAACCTGCATTTCAGACATGCGACTGATCTGCAAGAAACTAAAGACTACAGATAGTGCTTTGTACTAGATGAGGGTAACTACTACTTAATTATTTCTCTCTAGTTTTTTTTAAATAAATTATTCCTTATGAAAATGATTAAATGAATGTGAAAAATTGATGGCACTTTTGATTTCGAAAAGTTTGTACGTGTAGGGTAGATAGAATAACAACACTATTAGAAGCTTCTCTACCTCGCAGTGACTTTCAGCTTGGGGCATCTTCATCAAGTCACGAACAGAATTCTTCTGTTGGTTAACTTGCTGCGGAAACTTAAGTTATTCTCTCATTTTCTTCCCAGTAAGTACTGCCCTCATTTCTTAACAGTTTAAAGGTAGAATAAGGATCTTTACTGTCAGTTCCTAGTTTTGATGCTGTTCTGTCTCAGAGGACTGAATGGAGGTTTCTAATCTGAATCTGTGGTAGCGAATCTCACCCCCTATGTGATAAGAAGGCAACCCAGCTGTGTCTGGAGGGGATCCTAGTCAAGGGGATTACAAGTACAGATTGTTCTTTCCATCCCTTGCCTGCTCCATTTGATCACAGAGATAAATATCTGTTGTGATTTCCTACTGTCATCACCAGCCTCATTTTAAGCTACTTATATTTCATTTTAAATTGGGGGAAAATGTGCCTCCTCACAAACATCTACAAATCCAGATAAGTGCACAAAGGCAAATATTCCCTCTGTTGGCTCTTCAGTGCTTGTGGCTGGGTTTGTTTCTTGTTTTCTTTTATACAGAGTCTCTGTTGTAAGATATATTATTTTCTGCAAGAAGAATATCTTGCGCTTAATGTTCTTTTCCTCAGCATGTGCTCTGGTTTGGTTTAAGTCAGACTGCATAATAAATTGGGGTGAGAGAAAGGCATTTAGGGTATATAATACTGATATAATATTACTCAAATTTACTTGTGAAGGTATTTACACATTTTTTAATTGGTTTTATGCCCTTTTTTTCCTTCATTTGGTAGGTTGCCTTTATGAAATGGGGGGGGGTTGTTGTAGTCTTTAAAAATTTGTAGTCTTATGGTCTTGCTACGTGTTTTATATACAGTCCTTTTTGAAAGAGAAGCAGGAAGTACTGAATATTTTTCATTCACAAAAAACTTCCGTATTATTATTTGAGTATTTTTAATCATTAAATTGAAGTTAAGACAAATGAGCAGGAAAAAATGGCAAGTCATAATTTTTTTTTTTTAATTATCTTCTGTTAAACGTTTCATTTCTTGCCTCTGTGGTAATTTCGTTCCAGAGTGGATCACTACAGTTT
>NW_010973238.1:1469891-1470146 GCF_000737465.1 Haliaeetus leucocephalus | reverse complement strand
AACAAAAAAGAATTCCCCACACCAAAATCAAAATAATATCATCACAAAACCGACAAAAAGTGGACAATTTACACACATTCCACCCCTTGTCCCTTCAATAAAAATTCCCCACTCGTCATGCAGCTCTTAACTCTCTAGCTGCGTTCAGTCCATGTTTTGCCCGTTACCTCTCTCAATTACTATCCTTATCTCAAATTCCTCACACTGCCCGCATTCTCCACCAAAAAGACTGTGATGGGTTGACCCTGGCTGGAC
>NW_010973238.1:1432213-1468772 GCF_000737465.1 Haliaeetus leucocephalus | reverse complement strand
GTTTGCACTTGTACTAGCATTCATGGGATTTCTTTTTCCCTAAAAACTCTGGAGCAGCTATTGCCAGCGTTACTATTCCAGACTAGACAGGATATGAATTTTTAATGTTGACTGAATAGACAACAAAACAGTTTTCTGCTGTTAAATTTTCTATGGCAGAAGCCTGACCTAAGAGACTGAGACAGCATTTGGTGGTCACTTCCTGGTACAAATTATTACTACCAGGAAAAGAGCCAGATTTTAGATTAAATAACTGTAACACTAGGTCTTTCTTGCTCCTGTTATGTATAGACAGTGCAAGCATATTGGTATCATGTACATGTTAGTCACGTTCTACTTCTGGTGTTATTTTTCAATCTAGAATATGAAGGCTTATATTTGTAGATAAACTTTCAGTCAGCACTTCTGGCCTGACTTTACCCATTTCAAGTGTGGTCTCGCAGCAGCACCGATGCAGGCGTACTTAAGGCTGAGGAGGTATCTATGACTGTAGATAGGCCTCTCTGGTTTAATGACCAACCGTAAGTGTAATACCAGGATGTAGGCAACATTGGGATGTTGTCTAGTTTGGGGCAGGAGTGTATGGACATGCCTGGGCGGAACGGGGTGAAGCAAAAAATGCAGTCGGTTTGGAAAAGATTCATTTTTTTTCTGAGGTTCCTCCTTAGAGCAAATTTGATCTCAGTTTGTTGATCTGGTAGCAGAAGACTGACCTATGACTTGAATTTTACGTGGCAGACGGCAACCTGAGTCAGCTCATCCATTAGCAGCTTTTGGGTGGTTCAAGTCAAGGGGATTTCGGTGTTTTAGCCATATGGCCCATAACTCAGACTTGTCTCAGCAGAGGATTCAGTCCAGTTTGGAATCCTCTTGGGCATCCTATCGGGGAACAGAGGCTGGCAAAAGTAGGACCTCATCTGCAAAGTCTTTAGATTTCCTCTTCAATGTTTGGCACAAAGTTCCCTACTGAAATCCCAAGCCTTTCTGGTCTTTTATCTTAAGCAGAGATCAGCTGCAAACTGTGATGAATGTAACACTTGTATAAATTGTTGAGGATTAAATGTGTAAATCCTTTACCTGTTTACTCAAATGTGCTTATGTTGAAGCCACAAGGAAGGTGATAAATCCACAAGCTCTCTCCCAGTTTTAATCTATGCTAGAATGTGTTTTGATCAATTCCCTGAGAGAGGTGATTAGTGAGACCCATGGCATCCTAAAAACTCGGCTGCCTTCCTACAAACAGATGGAAGGCAAGATGCTTATAGTCGGCAACTCTGGCGTACTACCAGATCTCTTCAGTCCCGAGAGTAAAAGCTCTTGGCTTCCTGAGCACAGATGACTCTATCTGCTGAAGCTCTCGTTAAGTCCTTCTTGTGTGTCAAGTGGCTTTCCATTCCAATGTAGCTGCTCTGCTGGTGTGAAAGTGAAAAATCGCATTTGACCCCACCAGTCCGACTTGGAAAGATGATTTCTATACTCTCTCTCTGTGTAAACGTATTGCTGATTTTACTCATTTGTCTTCAGAAACTGGGTGTGTTTAACTCCCTGATAGATATTTGCTTTTGACTTCTTCACTCTTTGCCTACTCTGTACTTCTCTGGCTCCCAAGCCCCCTGTTAAAGGAGGGGAGATGGGACTTGACCTGGGCCAGACCATCCTCACTTGCACAGAGAGTGGGGATCTCTGTCTGCCAAGGCAGTCGAAGGCCTTGTGGTAGTTCTGCATTACGCTGCCTGATCAGTTATTTTGCGTCTTTGCAGTGCAGGTGGTTTTGGGGGGGGTGGGGAGGGTTATTTTACCTTCTCCAGACTTGATCACTGTATTTAGTCATGTGAATCTGAATTGGTGTGATACTTGCCTCCGCTGAGTTTTCTTGTACAGCTCTGAAGTTCACACTAGGATCTTAGAGTTTCTAGATAATTATTTAGGGTCTTGAAGGGTGAAGTGTCCAGGTGTTATCTTTGCTGCCAGGTAAAGTCATTGGGTTTTGTTACTGGTGCATTAACGAGTGGCTCTTGACGCTGTTTCATCCTGTGGAGATATGTTGCATCTGACCTGCATGGGCTTATTTCAGCAATAGTGTTTCTTGTGTTCATCCTTTCTCTACAGGTACTTGAGAGACAGTGTCTTGTTTCAAAGTAGCTGTCTTTGCATACTAAAATGGTGGTGTTAGACCTGCAATCCTATTTTTTCACTAAGGAAATGGTCCCGCAGAATCAGGTTGAGATTGGCAGGAACAGTTATAAGTGAATGGTTCATGTAAGAATGGGATTGTTTGAAAGTGCCAACGATTGTTAAAAGTCACTTATGGTTCAGGGTCTGTTTCCTAGAGAATGCTTTGCTTCTGCTGTGAGGATGGGGCCAGCAGTATGTGCTGTAGTCGCCACTTCACCACAGAGTAGTAGCTGGTGGGTTCTAAGCAATGCTGCCCTCCTCACCACCACCTGCATGATTCATCCTAAACCGTCCGCAGCTCTCTGTACCTACGGCACTCAGGAATGCAACCTCTTCCCTGCAGCATGAAACACTCAGCATCTTCCCATGTCCTTTTCTACCCCAGCTCTGTGGTTTGGGGATTTCATCAGAGAGGGATCGTCAAAGGCAAAGATCATCAAAGCCTATTGGCTGTCTTTAGTGCATCAGTAGCTTTGTATTGGAACAAAGAGAGGGAAAAAAACTTAAAAAAAACCAAAACAAACTTTGTTAAAGTAAGTAGCAAGTTGGGATGTGATCTTCTTTCTTTTTTTAATGACTGATTCTTTACTTCAGGTATTCACATTCATATTTAATAACTAGTGATTGACAATTTAAAAAAGTATTGTTGGTACAAGAGTTATGCGGTGCTTTCTCTTGTCATGATAGCATTGCAATTTAAAGTCCTAACTCTGAAGTTTTCTTTTGGGTAAACATGAAACCAAGTTGCTCTGTGTGGCACAGGGGAGAGGACACAGCATGAGGAAGACGGGCCCATCTGTGTGGTTCTGTTTGGAAGGCTTCATGGAGATAATGCAAACAAACTGCATCCCAAGACAATAATTTTCTTTGTGTATTTGTATGGATGAGGAGGAGAGAGAAACTTAATTGTGCAGGTGTAATTGAGGTGGTGTACAGTTATCTTGTGGGCAGCTCTTAGGACTGAGGCGTGCTGAATTGCATGTTACCAAGTCAAGCCAGCAACAGCTGTGCGGAGGGCAATTATTAAAATTAATCTTCTGCTTCTTTTCTTTTATGCAGTCAACAAGAATTTAACATGAAGATGAGTTTGAGAAATGAGTTTTTGTTGTAGTTTTAATGCTGCTTGTCCCAAATTTGCATATGTAAAAACAGATTTTTGTTTGAGGAGTAGTTAAGGAGTTTTGTTATTACTTCTGTGCTGTGTATATGCGCAGAAGTAAATCTTTTCAGTGTTGTTACTTCTTGGAATGATGGAAACAGTTTTGTTCTGTAACAGCTGTCCAGATGTTGTAAATTACTGTGTAGAGCAAGTACTGAATTATACATACACAAATAACTGCATCTGTAAAAGGATTTCTTCAGATTCATTCTGAGTTTTGGATAGTGGCCCATTTTTATCCTTTCATTCAGTTTATGGTTTAGAACGGCAATTAAAGGAACTTAAAGTCAGTAGAGGTGCTTTTAACGTTAAAAACGTTAATTGTACAAGACTAAGTTCAGTCTCCACCTCCGGTTGCTCTTCTCCCCAGAGTCTAGTTTAATTAGCAGTCCCCTTAGGATAACAGCAAGCTCCATTTTCTTTGAGTTCTAATGGTCTGTACTTCCTTCAGCATGACATCAGAAATAGTTCAGTAACAGTCAGTCAGTGCTTAAAATGAAAGTTTTTAAGAATCATTTTGCAGCAATTAAAACTTGACTGAGATGATTACAACACTGAGACGGTAGCTAATCTGTCCAGGACAAAACAGTAAGGCCAAAAGCTGCTGCTGTTTAAAAAGAAGATATACATAAAAAGAAGTCAGTTTATATTAACATCTATTAAGAGTAGTATTAGAGGGAAGGGAGGATGAAGAAAAATCTTCTAGGCTTGAGATTTAAAACAATGGGATTCACTGGAATTTTGATTCAGCTTCCCAGTGGGTCACCTCAGCTCATCATCCCTCTCAGCCAGGTTAGTGAGCTGGTGTGAGCCTTTGGGGCAAAGCCTGAAAGAGGATAGATTGCAAAGTTGAAAGTGTTTGTGGGAGTTCGGAACTGTTAGGTGCAAGTCGCCTGATTGCCCTGTGGGCTTATTCACATATAAAATTGAAGACTTTGTGACCAGTGGGTCACTGTGTGCAAGTTTCAGATTTCCTTTTGTACTCCTAAGGACTCAAGTATTCTCTCACAGATGGGTGCACTGCACATGCACTGAAGCTCCTGTGCACAAACTATGCGTATTTGGGAGGATGAAAGGTGTCACTGAATAAGGGATGAAGTATATCAGCGAATCTCAAAAACAAATTCTGAAGTTATAAACACCTTTCCTTACACATCTCTTGCAGAAATGTTCTGTCTTTAGCAGGTAGTTGTAGGAAGTGATCAGAGGGGGGCAGATTTTTTTTCTGAAGGTTAGATATCATAGTTGCAGCGGTGGTTGTTAAAAAGTTTGTCAAATACTGATATGTTTTGTTTTTTAAAGAATACGGACATTTGTAGTGTGAGAATGTACTGTGTTAGAATATTTTCAGCTGTGTTGATTGTAGCTTTGTCTTCTATGTGACAGTAATATCTAAATAGGTGTGTTAGCCGGTTGTGACTGACCTTACTTCAGTTACACACAGTGAATTATGGCACAACGAAATGGATGCCATTCATTCTAATGCTGTAAATGATCTTAAGAGTGTCTACCATCCAGGTTAGTTGCTGATCTGGCAAGGGACGCTCGGAGTACTGGAGTTGTTTTGGATGTCAAGCAAATGACTCTAGTGTTAAAAGTTGGACCCAGGTCTCTTGATCATCAGCATTTTTACCTGTATTCCAAATGATTTTGTACAAGATAGACTTCTACATGCTTGGATTCAGGGTGTAGGTTTTCCATCATCTTTGACATTGTTACGTATATTGATGAGTTCAGTATGCTTGTGTGAGCATCAACATGGAAATGTAGCGGAACTTCCCAGACTTGCTGAAAAGTGTCTGTGGTCTCTGCTCAGGCCTTGAATGCCTTAATTAGAGTTTTGGTTTGTTGCAGAAGTGGCAGCATTAATGAAGCTCAGTGTTTCCTACTGAATGTAATCCAGCTCTATCATAATTGTCTTGCTAAGTGACCAAGATGAATGCAATCTGTTTAATGACTTGCAGTTCCTGTCATTGTTTCATTGCTAACCAAACAAATACTGTGCTGTAGTCCCATCACTGCTGAGTACTCAGCTATGGTTAATTTTCAAGTTACTACAAATAAATTATTTGAAAGTGTAAATACGCTGCCCCTAATGATGTTTGTGATATTAAAAGGTTTGCTCATAGCTGAAATCTCCATACTGACTCAGAGGTACAGAGTGTTTAAATGTGCTTTTTTCTTTTTTACCCCCTCCCCCACTTTCTTTCTTTTGGGACTGTTGCTTCTTACAGGGGCTACGATGACCCCATCGAGACAGAGATGGTTGAAGAGAGGATACCTTACCTTCATGGTGGCTACGCAGCACCGTTGGCACAGCCAGAGAGAGGAAGCATGGCTAGTATTGACCGTCTAGGGAAGCGCTCCCCCTCTATTGACAGCATTCGTAAAGACCCCAGGTGGAGGGACCCTGACCTCCCTGAAGTAATTGCCATGCTCAGCCACCCTATTGATCCAGTCAAGTCTAACGCCGCAGCCTACTTGCAGCACTTATGCTACGAGAATGATAAAATCAAAAAGGACGTGAGGCACCTTAAGGGGATACCTATCTTGGTGGGCCTACTTGATCATCCAAAGCCAGAGGTCCATCGTAAAGCCTGTGGGGCTCTCAGAAACATCTCCTATGGGAAGGATAATGAAAACAAGGTGGCTATAAAGAACTGTGATGGGATCCCTGCATTGATCAGACTGTTGCGAAAAACAAATGACATGGAAGTCAGAGAGCTAATTACAGGTCAGTGTCTGTAGTTTCTTTAATGAATTATTCTTTAGAGGAGTCCTTTCAGCTCCAGGAACAAGAATTTCTGGAGATCAGAGCATTGAAGGAGAGTTTAGATCAATTCTTAAGCTGCACCATGTTTGTGGTGTGACAAAGTCTAAGGCAAACGTGCCTTTCAGGAAGAAATTGAGATCGTCTGCATGTGTAGCACACTCGGGTTTCCCTGGCTGCTGAGAGATGGATGATGCTTCTTGGATGTAGCATGCAACTCCATGTGGTTGAGTTACTGAAGCTTAAATGAGTAATAGCAACTTCATTGACAGGTAATTTGTAGTGTGCTTGCCCTCAGCGTGTTATAATCATGAGGTAAGATATGCTAATCTGAAACTTTCCTTGTTAATCTCTTATAAAACAATCCTGCTGCCATGTCCCCACTACTTCATATTGATAGAACAGTCAGTCTCCTCAGGAACACTTCCAGCTCCTGGTGCTGGGGACTCTGAGGCTGTGTATAAAGCGGCAGCACTTCTGGGCTGGAAAACTCAGATTTTAAGGAACTCAGAGTCTGCTGTTGAGATGCTCTGGGCACAGGGCTTGCTTGTTGCAATAAATGGAAAAGGGAGAATTACATTTTGAAGTTACTAAGTTTGTGCGCACTTTGCAGGGAGTTTTCAATCACTTATAACTCCGTTATTCAACCTGTTTTTTATTTGGACTTAGTCTTGGACATAGTCCAAAAAGAGTGATAAAGTATATGCCAAGTTTCAAAGTTCAACCATTAAGTGGAAGAGGGTGGAAAAGTATGTCAGCTCTTAAGCTAAGGAGAAATATATTGTTCTTTGGTCTACAATAACTCATGAGGAGTGAAATGGATTTCCCTTTCTTTTCTCAGAAGCAGCAGGGGATGTTTGGATGGAGAGCAGGGCAGTCACAATGAATTTCAGTGCCAGAACAGAATTTTTCAGAAAGTTTCGTGAGTGTGAAAATGGGTACAGGGCTGAAATTGTTTAGCTACCTTATCAGTGTTGGATTCTGCAGGCAGACCCTATTGCAAACATGGATTAAGCCATTAGAAGTAAACATCATAATTCTATAATCACCTCAAAAAAATTATAACAGCTCTCCAAGTTCTTACTGGTAATCATAATTCTCTGAGATGAACAGTGGCCTTGGGTGTTCCAACTGTTCTTCCCCAGCCATTATAGGGTATTTAGCAAACTAGGTCTAAATATACAGTGTAGAAAGTAGCAGGGATATTTTTCCAGTCCTTTGCTAGGGAGCTGGTATAAGAGAGCTGTCTGTTTTGTCAGAGAACCTCTAAGTAGCATGTATTGGTTGTGCTTTGATTGCTGTCTGTGCTTTGTCTCTTAACATGAAAACTCTGTAGGTAATATTTATACTCTATTTTTGCACTCATTTAGTATGATGGCTGACTTTATTTTTATTTTTTTTTTAAATAAAGAATATCTGATTTTCTGTTGTTCTGGTTTACTCAAAGCTCATTTCTGGAGTGCTGAGAAGGAATAAATTTATTTCTTTAGATTCAAGAAAGGAGAAGCCAGTCTATAATTTACTCTGAAGGAATATCATTGTAATGCTAAGTGGTAATCAGTCACTTTTGAGATGGCAAAAACAAGCTGGATGTTTTCCCTTTTCACTCTAAATGGCGATTGCTTTGATTTCCAGTTGATTAATTAGTTTTACAGTTCAAATACATTTTATTTGACAGTAGCTCCTGCTAATTAAATGTAGTATTTTTATTCCACTTCGCGATTTGCTATTTAAAGCTCTTGATTTCCCCTTACCGAGAAACATGAGGAATACTGAGGGCATTAACCGAAACAGATGTCCAGCAACAGATGATGTGCATTTAATCTCCACCTAACCAGGAATAATTTCATTCCACTTCTAAAATGATATCACCAGATCCGGTGTGAGACATTCAAGCATCAATATAGAAGAGAATAGTATTCCAGCAATGCCTCTGTGACTGATGCTGATGTACTTGCAGTCAGTGTTCAAAGCCTCAGCTGATAATGTGGAATTGTCCATTCAAAAAATGAGCTTCAAAAGTCAGTACAGAGAAACAAGAGCCAACTTGAAGTGCAAAGGGAGCATTCAGCCAGGGCTGCTACAAAAGGACTGTGTTTTGCAGCCTCAAAAATTCAGATCACAATTCTGATGTTCTCATGGTGGGAATCTTTCTTATCCAAGTACTTTTCCCTAGTGGTAAACCAAAGTCCATCTTTGCCATGGAAGTTTTTCATTCTGTCTGGAGTGAAATCTCTGAGGACTTCTGCAGCAATGCAAAAAAAAAGAAAGGAAGAAAAGACAACAGCATACAGGGTTTGCTTGTTTGTTTCTTTTAACAGGCTGCAAATTCATGTTTGGTATGACACATTGACTTTTCTGTGGTTTAATATTTCTTTAACTCAATACTGGCTGCTTTTTGAAAGATGAATAGTAATCATCAGCTGGTCATCCCAGATGTGGACAAATTATAAAATGATCCTGCTTTCAGAGATTTAAGTAATTTAAATAATTCAGATGTCTGAATTCAAGAGCACTTCCAGTCTTGAAGTTTTGCTTCTTTATGTGGGACACTGCCTGCCTGCAGGACAGGAGGTATATGGGAGCATACAATAAGACTTGTTATTTGCAGCTGGAGAGGGTGCTTTCTGGCAAAAGAGAGCCTCATTCTCATCTATTTTGAGAGTCAGTCCTTGGGTTTAGTACAGCTCCATGGCCTCTCATTTACTTGGTGATCTGATGCAGCAGCCACAGCTGTCCAGAACAGTATGAATCAGACCAGCCAGCTGGGTCTGGTCAGTGGGTTAATGGAGTGGGAAAAAGCCAGGCCAATATGTTAAAAACATGTAAGAGGTAGATGCAGTGGCAAGGGAAGAATTGGATGTGTGATGCTCAGCGCTGAACGAGTGAAACTTGATGAGTGAGAAGTGTGTTCACTTGACTACTTCTCGGAATGTATGCTTTGGAGAACACAACCTAGACAAACACACTGACATGCAATTCTGAAAGCAGGCTGAGTATACTGATACAACACTACTGCCAGATTAAGCAAGTCTGTAGCTTTTTTCTTTCAGATAGCACTGGTTTTAGCAGAATTTGAAAACCTTCTTGGGGTTAATGCCATCTCTGTTTTACCAGACATTCTTGATATATCTGCACTAAAACATGATGTCCCTCCAGGTAAGACAGATAGATATGTGATGCGTGTAAAAATACCTTCAAAACTCAAGATACATTCATAAAATACCACAAATCTCACTTTTCTTTCTTTTTGAAGTGTGGAGTTACAAAAAGTCTCCCATCTACTGCACTGAGAAAAGCTTGATTTAACTGTTAGAGTGTCCATAAGTAAATCGTAAGTAGAGTTGTGATAAGACATGTTCCATAATATTCTTCCTTGCATCGCTTTCTAGTCTTGGAACTGTACTGCTGAACCTTCAGTGGATCATTTTCTTGAGAAACTGAGAGAAATGAGGATTAAGCTGATAAGGAATTAAATCTGTTCTGATTGGGAAAGCTGCAAAAGTTTTATCTTGAGTGATAAGGGGGTTTTGTGGAGGAAATGTTCCCATCAGATATGCAAGACCAAAATTCTATTACATTCTTTGAAAAGCAATCAGAAGTTGGTAGCTTTAATGAATAATTTTGTTCTTTGTGAGAACACTGAAAGTAATTTTGTTGTTTAACGACATTGCACTGATTTTAAGTGGTGCAGAACGTGATTTTCCTGATGCTGTATGTTGCCAAACTGGTTTTAATTGAAAAATGATTGACCTTCAAAATGCTCTACAGAGGAAATATTTTGATCTAATACTGTAATAGAAACTTGCAGATTGACTTGCTCAGAATTCACACCTTCTGGGCATTTATGTACACTAAGTCCCTGTCAGCTGATCAGACACTAACTTCTCTTTGAAGTACCATGCTGTTCTGAACTTTCTGATTACAGATGAGCTTACTCCTTCCATTTTCTATTAGAAGGCTTGTCAGAAGAAGGTTCCTTTTCATTGTGTATTCCGTGACACAGTAGTTCACGTCGAGGTTCTCAACTTGACCGCTACTTAACTTGAAGTAGCACAGCTTCAATCTTCAGGACTTAGAATGATACAAGCAAGTCTGTCAAACAAATGCATACAGGACCAACATGCAACAAGAAGTCCTTGGTGAATATAATGCAGAGCGCTTTATTTTTCCAAATGGTAAATGATTTGGCATATATGTATTCTGCCACAATTTCTTTAGAAATCTTTCCGCAGCTCCAAGGAGGCTGAGATTTAGGAGAATATGGCTGTGGCCCTAATCACTTTTAATATTACATAAATCATATAGCTATGTTTATAGCTTATAATTTTTTCAATATATTTTTACAATAATCAGTACTTTTGAAATAAAAACGTGTAGCTCTTGTCCCTGCTTAACATGCTGAAAGAGTAGAGATAATGGTTGTAGTTAGAAATATGTAAATATATTATGAACAGTATTTATGAATAAAATTAAGATTGCTAATGGTTGTGATCATCTTCTGAAATGTAGTAGTTCATCTTCTTTCTCTAGTCAGTGGTCAAAAAGATCAATACTTGTAGTGAAAGTACATGGAAAATTTAGATAACTTCGTTTCCCTTATGCTGCTGTGTTAGTGACTTGATTTCTCTTGAGTGCTATTGATATGAATTGATTAAACTTAAAGTTTTAAAAACAGTGTTTCCAGCTTGTTAGATCATTAGTGTGTTATGCTAATAGAGATGGAATGATTTTTAAAGATGGATGTCAAATTTACAGGGATTTTATAAATTTTTTTTTTTGCTCGTATTTTCTCTTACACTGGTAAAACCTACAGTCTGATCTGAATTTGTTTACTTTTTTTTTTTAAGTTTCCATGGCTGTCACTATCAGTGTCTTTTCCATGGAATTTCCTTTCTCAAGAGCTGAAAGGATGCTGGGATTTAGACCTCTTTGTTTCATAATTTTGCCTAAGAAAAATATATTGTGACTTTTTATTTTCTGTATCCTTTCTCATGGAATACTTTCCCAATGAAGTCAAACTCCAATCTGAATTTTTTTCTCTGGCTTTGGAACCACAAAATTCCCTAATCCCTGTTTATCTTGGGCTACCTTTCTGTTAAGTGCTGTGCATTTTCCTTTACTGGATGCTGTTTAACAGAGGGATTCTTTCAGTTTTCCTCATGCAACTGTCAAAGAAAATATTATAAATTTAAGTGTTTTGACATTTTTGAATAATTTGAAGAGTTTGCACTTTTTTCTTTTTTTTCTCTAGTAAGACTGTCTTTTATTCCTCACAGGTTGTTGGTGTTTTCTGTGAAACATTTGAGAGATGGGAGGCAGATGAGAAACTGAAAAGCTTGTAAATTGTTGGGGTTTTTTCTTCAAAGAGGATGGAGGAAAGGCATTCTGTTTAACTTCAATCCCTGTTGTCTGGTAGCCACTAAATGAGATCGACAGTCAAAATGTGTTTGCCCTAAATGCTTTATTACATCAATTGCAGTCAGCTTCTTAATAAAAATTGTGGATGAGTATGTATAAGACATCCTTTTGCAGGGACAGGTAGTTCTCTTGGTCTGGATGGGGTTACTAGCATCAGTGAAGCTGACTTGTGTGTGGTAGATTGACAGGTTAGTGCTGTTTACAGTGTTGCAATCCAGTTAGAACACTATTGAATCCCAGTTGCGTTTAGTCTCTTGAAATAACTACTGGTGAATGAGAATATAGGAGAGAGGGAGTTTGGAGGTGGTAATTTTATTTTACACGTTGGGGTTGAAGGTATTGAAATCTGGACACAAATCTCTTTAAGCAAAAGATTTGAGCACTGGAAAACTTCTGTATAGTCCTGTAATATTAGAGCTTTTGGAAATTTTATAGGTATTTTTGGCTTTTTAATTATATGTCTGCCTGATTCATCTTAAGCAGTGAAATTTGCCCTTGTATTTTCACTATACAGACAACACATTATGTCACTCCTCCAGGAAAGGGGAGAAGGCAGAATCTCATTTCAGGTGCAGAAGAAGTATGTGCATTTAAGGAAAGAGATCTTAAAATTGAAGGGCTGTCAGATTTTAAAAATTAGCTCTTCCTCATACAGATGATTTTAAATCTCCACATTGTTTCCAGTTGCAGTATTTTGCAGTTTCAGAAGAACAGAAATGCAGGATCCTTACAAACACTGTACTTGGTTCCTCAGTTGATGCTATCTTTTCCTAATAGTATTTTTTTGACCACTACAAATACCGAATGCTCCATTTATGATCCTGTGAGGGAACTCTGACATAACCCACCAGAACCAAGGTATTTTGCACCCATTGTTCTCAGTTTGAATCTAGGTTTGCTTCAGAGATGATTATCCTGTATAATTTCCTGGGATTTATCCATCTTGTTCAGTGCTGGATGTTCAGATTTTGCATTTGAATTTTGAAGTACTGAGCCAGCAATGCATTTAGGGATTAATTGTAATTATTATTTTTGTATCGGCGAGTCTGATACGCTTAAGGAATTGATGTACAATAACTAAAGGAATACTGTCTAGTGAAGTATTTAAAATTAATTGGGCAGCTTATATGTCAGTTTTTATAGTCTCATTATAAATATTGACTTATGTTTGTTTCTTGTATGATCTATATTTTTGAGCCAATTTGTTATGAGTAGTAAAGGGGGCCAGTTAGCATTTTCTACTTGGTTTGGGGGGTTTTTTTCTTACTGTCCGTTGTTTGGTGTTTTGTAATGACAAAGGGTGATTTATTGTAATGGGTACAAAGAGAAAATTAATTCATATTTCACCTATACAGCCTTATTAGAAAGCTAAAAAAAGTAGGTTATATCTCATACAGCGTGTTGTCTATGAATGGCAAGGGCAATAGGCCCTACAAAAAAAAGCAGTATTTTTGTATGGTTTTAGAAAAAGACTGAAAGAAACATTATGGTGTTCATTCTGTTGTCTGTCTCAGAGTTTCTCTATTAATTAATATGGTCTCCTAAGTCTGAACAGATGCCTGGACCTTGTAAAGATCACTTTGAATAGGAGACACCATAGCATTTGACTTCTGAGGCTCTGCTAATCATCAGCCTTTGAGATTATCGTATAAGTGGCAGTCACTACTCAAATGGAGATAAAATTCCAGTCCTGACCTGGTACCTGTCACGACCCTATATGGACAATACTCTGATATCAAAGTAGGGCATTTGGCATTTGACACTTCTAACTTGTAGCAGTGTGAAGCCTGAGTGTGAAGGAGAGTTCCCACGAGATAGCTGCCTTTGCTCATTCGGAGGTAGGTGTGTGTGGCTCTGGCGGTTCTCCAGCACGCTGGATCTTGCACAGCTGCACACTCCCTCACTACTACGTGCTTTCCATTGACTGACAGGGTCCAGCAAGCCCGTGTGTTTGTTAGACTGTGTGACAAAAGTAATAGATCCAAAATCTTTTTTCCAGTCATTTTTCAAGTTTGAAAATTGTAGGTTTTAAAACTTGGAGTGATTGAAAGGGACCGAAACAAAAGGTTGCACCTTTGTTGTTCTTTCGTGTTTTCCTTTAGACACAGATACTAAGAGGTGAGTATCTACAGTTTGCACTGTAATATGCACAAATTCACATTTGTAGTAACACAGGTAGACTCAGGTTAATACTGTATCTATGTAGGAAAGATTTCCTGTGTGTTCTAGGGCATCTAGCTTTTCCATTCGGTCTCTGAAATTCTGCTAGTCTTCACACTTCTCCTTGGAGATCAAAAATGTGCATCTGGCTCTCTCCAGGTGTTGTTACCACACTGGGGGTATGCAGAAATTATCTCTGAAGTGAATGTCCTGGTTTAGTCCTAACCTAATGAGCAATAACAGTCAGGACACTGACACAGGTCTGCTGGGAAGTTGTATTGTTTGTCTAAGACTGGGTATTTTTACAGTTGTAAGGCTGTTCTTCTGTTATGTTGTTTTGATGTTTGACTTCTGTCTACTTTGGCTCATAATTGAGGTAAAAATGGAAGGACGGAGGAGTTTTGGTTCTCAGCTTCTTCAAGGAATCATATGCTTGTGGCACCAGATGATTTGAACACAGATATTGCCTGTGACAGGAAAATGTGAAAGTAAATAATAGAGAGGAGTCTGGAATAAAATACTGTCTTGTGCAGAGGATAAGCATACGATCAATGATCCTTAATAAATTCATCCCTGTTTTTAAGACTTGCTCAATATACTTGTCTGCTGCACTGGATGATTTTTTACTTTTTGAGGCATCACTAGACTTGAAAGTGTAACAAAATTTGTATATAGCAGAAAAATCCTATTTATGTCCAATAGCACATCACATTTATGTTCTCAGTTGTAGAACCTGATGACTGCAAAAATATCCATGTCTTCATAAAAGTGCTTCCGTGCTTTTGGAAATGTTCCTGTTGCAGCCACTGTGGAATTTTCCCTAAGCTATGTGCTAGTCTGGCGTCTCATCAAGTGGTTTCGCCTTTTCATTTAGTTTTATGATTTAACCTTCTAGCAATTCTCTGTGAATCTAGTGATTCTATTTAATCTAGAGAATTTAAATAGTTATTACTCTCTTGTTTATTTAATAATCACTGTTTTTCCTGCAGGCACCCTGTGGAACTTATCCTCCTATGAGCCCCTGAAGATGGTCATCATCAACCATGGTCTGCAGACACTTACCAATGAGGTGATTATACCCCATTCAGGTTGGGAGAGTGAGCCGAATGAGGACTCCAAGCCTCGCGATGCTGAGTGGACAACTGTCTTCAAGAACACTTCTGGTTGCTTAAGGTAAGGCAGAACTGTGAAGTATTAATCTGTTCACCACGTCCTGTGTTTAGGATTTTGTTAAAATTATTTCAGTTTGAAATAAAGTATCATATATCTTTCATTTTTGCAGAGATACCCCCATTTCAGTAGCCACAATAGCAATGTTTGGAGGTATTTGCCTGCCACAGACTCTCTTGTAGGACTTGTCAATGTACGTCTGTCCAGTGGGGTCAGTGTGAAGAGTAGGTCATTTATCCAGGTTAAGGGGAGTGGATCTATATAGGACAGTGTATAATACAATGGAGAGTGACCCAGGTAACTGCCAAGCTAAGTACAAAAAAAAGCATTTTGCAATGCAAACTGTGCTGCAAATACTGAGAAGTCATATTTCCATTTGTCTATTGTACTGTGATCAGTGGGCTGCTTCTACAAATTTTTAGTACCTTCTCTGCTTCCCTTGGTGGTGCTATTTTTATTTATTTGAAAAGTGTGTTTTCAGACAGCTCCCTTCTTGGTTTTAGGCCTTCTCCTATCAAAAGGGGGTTTTTTTGCAGATGCTGGGGAACTGGTTTCATGGAATTACACTGAGCCTGAAACATGGATCCAGTTTTAGCCACAAACACTTTGTGGACACACTCCTATTTTAAGCTAAAGTGGCTAATGACCTTAGTTAAGAACCTGAACTACTGACCATTTAGGAACATATTTCTAGTATTGCTTGCAAAGGAGCCTTTTCTGGTTAGAAATTGTATTTGCATTTCTGAGAGCACCTTGAGAGTAGGACAGTAGATGCTAGAAGCTGGGGTCAGGAGGAGTCCTAATGCAGTCTACAAAACCTGAAGAACCAATGTTCCCTAAACTCAGCCTCTTTCATTTTGCTTTTCTTTGAGATAAAATAGTGGAGATGCCCTGTTAGATTCTTTAGCTTTATGATGAAGTCAATTAATTTGAACAAAACTAATAAAGATTTGGCATCATACCTTCTGTTGCTCTGAAGTATACTTCTGTCAGATTTCTACTGATTAATGCATCTTCAGAAGTTGGTTCATTTCTGTTTCTTGGACTTGTGGTCTATAAATTGCAATAACTATTCCCCTGAGTGACTTCACAAATGAAGAAAGTAATGAAAAGTGTTCTGAAAGTGCCCATTACTGAAATTATTTGCAGTCCCACTGGAAACTAAGGTGCTTTAAGTAGGCTCCAGACATCATAGGTTTTTACTTACTAGTGTCTCATTTTCTAATGGTCTTCTGCAAGAGGAAATTAGTCATGGTGGGGGATAAAAGGATTATCTGAATGAATATGAGATTCTCCAGTAAGTGTAGACAATAAATTGATCATTAGTAGACTAACCTAGACCACATCATAAATTTTTAATTGTATGTGGATCCACTTCAAGTTCCACATTCCAGGATACCTTTGGGGGGTGGGAGGAGGGGTGTTGGTGGTTGGTTGGTTGGTTTGGTTTTTTTTAATTTTAAAGTAAAGTACTGGTTTTACAGGACATGCAGAAGCTTGTGCCACTTTGGACATTGTATTTTTAAGGCTAATGAAGAAGGGTGTGGAGCATAGTAGTACTGAGATACGTTAGTCAGACAATTTGAACTTTTGGTAATTGAAAGTGGTCCTGATGTACTTCAAATGCATCAGGGCAGCAGCCGGTGAATGGTGACTGCTTCTGTTGTTGGAGGAGGGAAATGTATTTCAGTCCTTTATAGTCTCTGCTGTCATAGTCATGTGGGACTACGTGCTTCCTTGTGGAAATCTGAGGCTTCAGTCAGATGTGGGACAAGGTGATTTCATTCTTGAAAGTAGTTGGTTAAGGTAAATGGAGACATGATGGCAGGTTAGCTGGGAAAGGTAATCTGAAAAAGGTAGTTTGTCCATGTGTGTCTCTTGTGCTGTGGAGAGAGCAACCTCTTGCATAGGAAGGGGAGAGAACTGTCTTGCTGCCTCCTCCTTCCAGTGAGATAAAGTGAGTCCAGGACAACAGACAAGTATGCAGGAGGAGGTGAGATACAAGCTGTCTTTCAGTTGGTCGTATGTCTTGTTACGATGTTGGTGGTATTACGTACCTTTTGTAGTGTGCTCCCAGATCTAGCGATAAAAATGGACATATCAAAAGTAATTATCGTTACTACTGTTGGAAATGATTTTGCATTGTTTGTTGAAATCCTCTGCAGCTCATCCTTAAAAGCACCAGCAAGATAAGATAGTTAACACCAGCGGAGAATAAATTGTTGCAGCCATCTGTCTGACAGACGTCAGTGTTTATAAAACCCCTTTGCCTAGTCTTCTCTTGTTGAGACAGTAGCTGGTCCTAGAAATTCAATTTTCCATGAATGGAGGTTATTGCAGACTACAAACTGTTTACCAATTTGATATTTAATTGGGAGGTTAGTCCTCTTGATGATGTGCCAGCCTCCTTTGTCCCCTTTGGAAGTGAGCCTCAGGTGTGTGCTGTGTTGTCTTCCAAAAAAACTGAGAGAATGTTTGAACTTTTGAGGTTTCAGATGTCCTTGCAGTTCAGATATCTAAGCAGAAGCAAGGCATTATGCATGCAGGACGGCATTCATTTTAGTATCATTTTTTCAGTTAATGAAGTTTATCAACAGAGGTGGGCAAGTTTGGTTTGTTTCAAACACAGTGATTCACAGCGTGAACTGCTGGTTAATTATTTACCTTCCCCCCCCCCCTCTTTTTTTACACTGCTTTCTCAACTTTACTTTGTTCTTAAGCTAGGTTTCTCCTTTGATAATGTGGAGCCTTGGAAACACTTATTTCAAAATAATTGAAAACAAGTGATTTAGGGGGAGGGAAAAAAAAACCACAACACTTGTTTGGCTTTACCTCTTCTTCAGATCTTGATCCGTCCCATTTTCCTTTCCAGTCCTGACCTATCAATACCTTTTTTCCCCTGTGTAATTTGTAAGTCTCTCTCCCTCCTCGCTTTGGGAGTTCAGGTGCTGGTGTATGTCCAGGTCTGAGTAGGGCAGGGTGAATTGTATTCTATGTAGTCAGCTTGGTCTGCATGTGCCTAAGGGTAGATTAACATCTGGTATTAGCAGCACAGATAGTATAGTGCTGCAGGTATATGTGGGGTGGAAGGATGCTTTAGCAGAGGGGTCAGTAATTGGGGCTAATAGCTTAGCAGACATCTGAACCTGCACCAGAGTTGCTTTACTTGCGAATTAACTTTGCAAGATAAGAGGCATGATCCGTGCGCTCTTTTTCCCCTTACCCAAAGCTAAGGTAGTTTGCTGGCTTTATATAGCCCTGATTTCTACCACTTTCTGAAGTAACAAAAATCCATCTGTGATGCTTGATGTTGATTTTAGTCTGTATGACCAAAGGACTTGCACTCAGGAGAATGGATCTGTCTGAGCTGCTATTTGAGAAAGCCTTGTGCGTGATACTGCGTAACATTGGACCTGGTTATTTACAAGCTGGAAATCAGAGAAACTGCAAAGTTTGTCATCATCAAGCAAACCATTCAAATACTCTTTGCTATGAGTTAAATAACTCTGGGATTACCTGTGATACTTAGTGACGTCCATACCAAACTATCATAGCTAACCGGCAATGTATATGTAGCCAGTAAGAATCAAAGGAAGAAGAGGCAACTGGTTAAGGTTTATATTGACTTTGGAGACCAGTGTTTATCTTAAGGGTTCCTTCTAAAGTCAAGCCTTCTCCCATGACTGTGGCTGTTCTAGGGATCTTTTGAGTACTGATATCATCTGGAACATGATGAGTGGGTTCTTTTTGCCATCCCACTCAACTTGATTTGCCAAAAACTCTCTTTGAATGTTTTGGGAATCCTGTATTCCCCTTTGCAAAATAAAGACTTGGCAGCACAGCCAATTTGCAAACTATGATCTGATAATTAGATTTATTGCATGCTTTTTCTGTATCTTTACCAAGACACACACTGAAGTTTTCAGAAACTAGTGCAGGTGATGATAATTTTGTCTCCATTCTCGTATTGAGATCAGGAAAAAGATTTTTCCTCTTACATTACCGTGTTCTGTTTCTAGGGGCAGACCTGGTATGGTGAATTGATCTGCAATATCCATAATAATTTTACTACTTAAAATGGTCATGAGCCTCGTGATAGATGCTACCTTGGGTGTAATTTTATAAAATGGAGGTATTCTTATATTCTGTTGAACCTGTTGAGAGAAATAGGTATGGTGGAAATCTCGAAAGAACAGTAAAAAACAAAGCAAAGATTGATTTATTGAAATTAAGTGGATTTTTGGTTATGGAAAAGTAGGACTAGGGAAGAAGGAAGACATTTTCTAGGAGAATCATCAAATATGCACAGATGTTCCTTTATTTCATTTGGAGTACAAGTTTCATGTCTTAGCATTGTATTTTATTCTTTTAGGTATGTGGAGAATGTCTCTTCTAGTTACTGTCTTTTTTTTTCTTTTTTTTTTTTCTTTAAACCCCTAAATCCCTACTGGGATTTGCAATCTAGAAGCATTCATTTTTAAATTGTACTCTCTTCCAGTTTAAATAATGTAATGATCTGGTACATCTTAACAAGGCCATTTCATGATCCTTCCTACAACTTTGACCCAGACATTAAAGTGATTTAGGAGAAGAATACAAGTTGAATTGCTGGTGGGGCTGATGGAGCTAAGGCTAGCTTACATGCACCCAGGCAGTGCCAGAGACCTTTGCTGTGTCTCCAGGTTTCTCCAAAGATGCTTCTCTGCTTTAGAGGGGAAGTGCCGCATCTGTGGGTCAGAGAGTGCTGCTGCAGTCCCATTATTTTTTTTGTTTTCTTTGTAGATATCTACCCTGATTCCTAGTTCTCTGGAAGCAGCAAGGATTTTAATGATTTAAAAATGAAATTCATTCTGGGCTTAATTGCTGTTTTCTGCCTAATTACTTTTAATTCTCCCTTGGATTTTTTTCACTTCTGAGAGGACAGAGTAGAACTTAGTTTCTAAATTGCCAACTTTCTAGCCTCATTCCTGTGCTAAACTGACCTGCTGTCAACAAATGTTAGATGAATTAATTTGCATAGCAAACAGATGCAAAGTGCTCCTTTTTCCAGGGTACCATCTGTAGTTGCAGCATTTCTTGTCAATTCTCCAAGTACGCAGAAATTCGCATTCACAAATAGCCTCAGGGTTCAGAGACCTGGCCGTAGGTGTATGAACACAAACAAACTGCACCCACTTGACTTCCACTAAAAACATGCATTCTTCAGATCAAAATTGCACATAACAGCTTGTCCAACATGAGCTCCTGAGAAGAGTAGGGACAATGTGGTGGCTAGAGCTGTAACAAGAGACTTGAGAAGTATGGATTTAATTGCTGTTCTGCTACTATCCTGACATAATTACAGGCAAGATTAATGGTATAAACCTTTTTGTGGTCTAATTTTTAATAGCCCTATCTCCTTCTGGTTTTGGTGAGATTCAGGCTCCTAAGTGCCTGAGTGGATCTGGACTTCAGTCACTGATCTTCACTTTCTTGTCTTTAACGTGGGATTGGCACCTCTGTCCTTGCCTTCCCCTGAAGCTGGTAAAATACCAGTAGTTCAAGGATTTTGAAGTGGTTGATTCTAGAGACAACAACTGGGAATAATCACCTCCTGTAGGTATAAATTAAAAGTTTGGTCCCATGGAATCAAAACTTAAGAGCTATGGTAACTGTGAGATAGGATGTTTGAAGACATGAGATAAGGACTCTGTAGATTCAGAGCTGAAAACATACTCCACCAGGATGAGAAATGTTGTATAAGTATCTGCAAGCTTCTGTTACTTTTATGTGCTTCAGAGGAAAGAGGACTGCAGGAGCTTGGTGGTAAATCATTAATACTTAGGATGTGCCAGGTAGAGTTTTTGTATGGAAATGTTTTAACCTTTTTCTAAGGACAGAGAGCATTAAGGTTATGTTACATGTACATCTTGTCCTGCAGATGTAACTTAGAGTGCTTCAGTCATATGTAACACTGCTTGATGGTAATACATTCGTTCCTTGAGTCCTAATGTCTTTATATACTTGTGAATATATGTATGCATGCAAACACCTACAGCCCACACTGTTTGTAGCAGGTGTGTGTGTGTCCGTGAGGCACACGGAGGTAAACAAGGTTTGTCAAACAGAATCTGTGGTCTTGTTTTGGCAGAAAAGTTCTCTCTCTTTGCACCCTGGAAATGACTGTATGAGTGTCTCACTGATACTGGTGTGTCCATTTTTTCTTCCCATCTCTGCACACTGAATTTGAGGAAAGAGAGGAAGGAGGGCTCTCAAAGCTAGGTGCTTAAGCCCTCCTTTCTTATTAATGATTAATGTATGGCTTTTCTCTGAAGAGAAAAATCCTTGGGAATTAGAGCTTTCGAAGTAAATTACCTTCAAGCTCTATCCATCTTTAAATCCTGCAGGCATGATAATAGTATGTGGTGACAGTCACATAATATTTGTCCTACCTACATTCTCATATACTTGAGGCAGCCTTCATCTCCAGCTGACCAAAGTAAGAAGGCACTTAAGTGCAAGTCTTTAACCTGCAAGTGCTGTCTAGTGAAGAGCAGGGCGCAGGAGGTGAAGCTCAGGTGATGCTGCTACAGTGCTGCCAGCCAGGCTGCCCTTGGTGTCAGGGGAGCTTTGCTCAGTGAAGCATGGCAGGACAGAGAAAGATATGTAAATGTGAGTTTTCAGGTTCCAGCTTTTATTTTCTCTCTTTTATCAGCAGCAAATTAGTAATTGAGTGTCATGACTCTAGCATTAGTACAGAGACCTTCATGCGGCAGCTACATTTCTCCCCCACTCCAAAAAGGATTCTTTGACAAAGTCATTTGGTTGACTTTTCCTCTTAATCAGTGTGCTCCACTATCATAGTTCAAGTACTCTTTTTGTATGCTTTTGTAGGGCAGTTGTTTAACCAAGGAGGTCTCAACAGGACTTCATACAAAGCTTAGCACTTCCCTGTCCCACGCGGAGGGGGTGAGGGCAGATGCTGCCATGTCTCTGTCCACCCACCCACCATGCTTGAAGGCTGGTGCCCTCGTCTTGTTTTCATACTGGGTACAGCCTTTGGGGGAGACTGCTGCTCCAGAAATTGGAGCTAATGATACTGTCAGTGTTTTGTTACGCAACAGGTACTTTTTAACTGGACTTTCAGTAGAGGAATTGTTTTAGAAAGGGATAAAAACTGAACAGAAATTTGCCTGTGAATCTCCACTTTCGAGGCAGCGAGCAGCACGGAACAGGGAGAAGCTTATCTGCCCAACCCAGACTGGAAAAAAACCAACTCAAATTAAAAACCCACACAATAGAGAGGAGTGAACGAAGGCAGTTTCTTAATTAGCTTACTGATACTGTGCAGGATCACAGCATATGGCTGTCCTGGGGCTTATATGATGAGCAGAGCGTTTAATTCGTGCTAGTAAGGAGCTGTTAGGGTTCCTCCTGACAGTTCCTGATGTTTAGCTTGTAATATAAATAAATTATGCATAGATTTTAGCAGCAGAGACATAACCTAGTTACATGCAACCTTAATGCTTTACAATCAAATCTGAAGTATAAATTTAAAGTTGTGCACTTGCTTATTGCCTTCTGTCATTACTTAGGAATGAATCTAGGTCCCTTCTCCCTTGGCTGTCAGTGAAGGGAATCTACAAAAATGTCTGTCGCTGTGGTGGGATGAAGAGCAAGGCTGAAACAAAGCTCACTGCAGTTACTGTAATGGACATAGTTTGCTTTGGAAGGCATGTGAGCCGTGATCCTTTATTATATAAATACTGCCTCATTTTTGTATTTTTGAGATTCTTTTCATATTGCAGCAAGCATGTACAATAAAGCAAGCAAAGCCCCTTAGCCTTTCCTCCAAGCAGAGACTGGAATAATTTGGAAGCTAAGTAGCTGCTGGGCATCATGGAATTCTTGTGTAGTGCATTTCTGCATCATTTTGCATTACAGGAGAGCAAGCTAAGACCCTCCAAGTAGGTCGTGCAAGAGGTAACCAGTCAGTATTTTACTGAAAAGGCATTACATGGTGTTTTGGATATAGAAAGCCACAGATAACAAAGGATGGACTTGACATCTGTACCTTGTTAAACTGTACTGCTGGCTGTTAAGCCCCTGCTTATTGCAGGGAGCTCTTATAGACAGTGCTGACGTGAATGTGAGACATGTGACAGTGTGCTTTGTACATCTCTTGCTCTATGCTAGTGTCGCTGGAGTACAGACTAAACTTGTGAAGTCCTTTTTCAGGGGTGGCCTTTGGTACGTCCTCTTTTGAGCATTTGGCCAACTAAACAAAACCAATCCATTTACTGAAGTATCTGGAAGGGTTTTACATGCAAGACGACCAGGGCTGCTCTGCTGCTTCTCTCTTGGGTCTAGCTGGTAAGTGGAAGCTGAAGTGGAGCAGAAATCTCCAGTGGGATCTCCTGCCCAGATCTGATACACCTTTTCTCAGTTGAACCGCTGCTCCCTACCTAATGTCACCATCAGGAGAGCTCCCCTATCTTCCTGTTCATTTCATTTGGACTTTGGCTTCTTCTTATTTTCTTTACCATATTTGCTGCTTGATTTCTGATTTGGCTATCTGCTGCCAAACTCCATTGTGTTGTACAGGGCTCTTTGACCAGTGCTGCCTGGATCAGGCTGTCTTTGTGTTACAGGCAGATTCTTTCTTTTTCTCTCTTATTTTCAGAACAATGAACTTAATACCAATTAAACTTTCTGGTATTTCATGTGAACTGAAGTATGGAATTCATTCTATTTCTACGTGAAATGATGGAATGATTTTAAAACGCTGTATATTCTTCCTTTGAGAGATTTAGTACCTAGAAATACGCTCAGAAATAGAGTACATTTACTGCAACTGTTATTTATCAATCTCCTTTGGCTGACATCCAAATAAATATTTCTTAATAGTGAAGCAAAGTGTGGGTGTGGAAGGGCATTTTTATAGCAAGGGTTCTGACTGCCAGAGTAGGTGGATAGAACAACTAATATATTTAAATTAGACTTGTGAGAACCTTGTAGTTTTTTTATCAGCTGAAGTATATAAAACTCAGTGCCTAGACAATGAAGCCTCAGTGATGGTGTTAGTCAGGGTCTAGCAAGGTGTATGTACTGCCTGTCAGCTCTGCCACAGCATTGCCATAACTCAGCCCACTTGTGAAGTGCCACTCACTCAACCCACCAGGAAACCCAAATCATTTGTAGCTCTATGGCTTGTAATGATCTCAGGTATCCTTATCTTCTTCAACAGTGCTGAGATAAACTATATAGGAGCCAACGTTACGTTTTAGCCTGGCAATACCAAAATAGCTGTTAGAAGGTTGTTTACAATAGTAAAAAGTAGGATTCATTTGGGCAATGTGAGACTCCACAGTGTGCACAAAGAGGTTGTTGAAAAGAGCTCATCGCTGTCTCAGCTTCAGCTCTCATCCATGCTTACTCCAGAGAGAGGTGGAAATGTTACTAGGAGGATATCTTAAAAATTTCCAGTTCAGCTTTCTTATTTATATAAAAAACTAAGTCTGCAACCTGTTGTCTTTGTTCCCAGCTGGGTCTCTAAACAAAGTGCTTTTTACACCTGCTGAACTGAAGCAGGATGGTAAGTGTTGAGTAATGCTCTAACTTCTGGCTTTCAGCTTTATCTGCAGCACTGTGGGATAACAACTGATGGGCCTTTCCAGCCAGGTGGCAGACACAGCAATAGTCTTGAAAATACTATTTTTAAAGTTCAGAGAAAAAATGTGTCTCTCTGATGCTTGTATTACTAGGTTTCTCTTTATCATTAAGAAAAAAAAAAAAACAAAAGCTCTCCACGTCAATCTTTCAAATTGTTAGAGAGAGCACAGTGGGGGCATTGCTACATGATTTGCATTGAAATAGTGCAAATTAAGTGCCATGCATTTAATTACTTTTAAATCTTTTCTCTTGAGGATAATTTTGGTGTGTGGCACAGATAGTAGGAACAGCTCACCTATCCTAGAGGTGATGAATACCAACTTTGTTCTGCGGATGTAAATGTTACATTCAGACTTGCATATTATTAAGAAGACTATTTGGTGATAATGATAACCTTATCTAAAGCATGAACAGATTTCTCAGCACATTCCCTGCCATTTTCTCAAGTCTTTAATACCAACGGACTGGATTCCTAGCCTGATGTGTTTCTATGCTGGTAGGTATTTACTTTTATTTAACATTTACTTAGTGCTCCTCTGTTTTGTTTTCCCAGGGAAAGCATATATTTGAACATCCTTACAAATCCTCTTTCACTAGTCCTGTCTACAGTCTGGACTCCAAGAATTTGAGGAAGAATCCAGGTTGCTTCTTCCAGCTAAAGGCTGTGGATTTAAAATCTCTGGAATGAGATTTGTGCTTTACTGTTTTACGTAAAATCAGTCATACAGTTTGTTTCCTTCTTACGTACTTTGAGTAACATGGACAGTAATTCCATATCTTGCTCCTAGAATTGCTCTTTTGAGTGTTGTATATATTTACAGTAAGGACACTGTGAAGCTTTCTATTACCCTTTGCAGTGTGATGTGAGAAAGATACTATTATTTTTAAAACACATTTTTCATTTAATGGACTCTTGGAAAAGTGTTGAAAAGCAGGGAAAGCAGCAGAGGCCTCTCTGGGGGTGAAGAGGCAAGGCAAGGGAAGCAGACTGTACAGAACACGAGAGATGAATGGCAGGTATCATTCGTCACTTTTTTGTGTAAAAGTAGTTCAGGTAGTTCCTTCTCCCCATTCCCACCCTTTTGAACAAGCAGTCAACTTCATTCTCACTTGTAACAGGATTTTGCCCATTATCAGTGCCTCAAAAGCCCCGCAGAGTTCCTGTTTCAAGTTGTTCAACCTTAAAAAGTATCTTTGACTTCATCTCTAGAGGTTCTTGATATTAAACTGCCCCAGCAAGCAAGTCACTGAGATAATGTGTTTAATTCCAAAATCTTTGGGCAGTGCCGGATGTTGCATGGCAGCCTAGCTCTGAAGTAACAGAGTTAACAAGCACCTCAGCTAGGGTTTTGGCTTCCTTTTCTATTTGGTGTCTTGTATCAAACACTCCATCCACTGAAGAATTAATTTTCTTCTGATATAAAATGATGCTTGTCTCGTGTAGAAAAGTTTGGTGAAAAGCAAAACTCTCTACTTTATCCAAGTCTGGATGCCACATGTTGCCTATCTACCTGTTGCATGAGTTTGGGAAGTTTCTGCCCTGGGTGAGGCTTTGCATTCCTTCTGTGAAGTGTCACCCTGTGTAAGGCGACTACAAATCCTCTGTTTACATCTGCTGGAATCTGTCGCCTGTTTGATTTTCATCACTCTTGAAAGAAGGGTGTTTAGAAACTTTGCTTTGAAAGTTTGCTTTCGAACATGTTTTAGTTATGTCTTTCATTCCATAACATGTAATAGATCTGTAAGATGCATCAAGAACAATTCCAGTGCAGATGTGAAACTGGAAGAGGTTTTTCATTAGTCAGTGGAGTGCGATACCAGGTTGGCTATTCCATTGCAGTTTCTGTCCTTTTTAATGACCAATACTAGCACTAGCTCTCTTGTCCATGGAATGGCTCTTGTCTCCACACTGCAGTCCCTCCTGAAGCTCCAGGATGTGAATTTGACGGATAACTACCAGGTGATGTTTTTCAAGGAGGTAGATATGCAATCTGGTGTTTTCCTGGGTTGCAGGAGCTTTTGAAGGTTGCTCTGGATCATGGAAACCAACCCTGGCAGCACTTCTGGGATTGCCAGATGAGAACTTACTCAAAGCACGCTGCCTGCATTTTCACCATGCCCGCCTTTGCTTTAGGGATGTTTGGTGTACTTGTGCATGTATCTCAAATGAAAATATTCCCATGGGAACTGGGAGATCTTCGCTGCTTTTTGCGGTGTTGGAGCAGCAGAAAGAGCAGACTCTGAAGCAGGTGCTTAGTCTCCTGAGATCTGTCTTGCCTAGACTTCTGTGGAGAAGAATGTGAGCTAAGCTCTCCAGTAGGTCTGGGTTATAGTTACAGACAAGGAAATGGGTTTTGTTGTTCCATGTTAGGTAAATCCTATGGGCTGCAGGAATCTCATTACCCAAGGAGGGAGGACTAGCAGAATCCCAAGAGTCTGGTGTATTTATAGAGCAGATGTTTCTGCATGAGATGCTCATAAGGATACATTTTTCTGATGTTTTAGTTACGACATTAAAACTGCAAAGTTTGATCTGGATAACTTATTCATAGCATTAATTAGCTATTAATTTGATCCTGGAGAGTTTTCATGCTTATTTATGTGTGATATATGTGAGAATTTTTTCTTGAGGCATTAATTTTCAGTAAATTTTTCTGTAGTTGAAGATATAGCAAGTGATATCAGCAAGCCGCACTCTTACTGATGCACTTTTATAGTTTCTTTTTCAATTATAACCTTATCCATATCTACCTTAATATTAATCCTAATACAGATCAAGAAATAAGAAAGCAGGGTACAAAATACTATGATGCAATTGATAACCAAAGCAGTACAACAAATGTGCTACAAGTGTGGTAGCCCAAATGGACCATAGAAAAACCTTTTACAATTGGGCCATGGGGCAAGAAAGGTGTGAAGAATTTTTTTTTTTTTTGCAAAATTTGATTGATTTTTTTTTAAGTCTGCAAGTGTTCCTTATGTATTTTAGCTTTCTATTTCTAAGATTTAATGAGGGAATAAGAAATGTGATGCACAGCTCCAGATAAGACCATTTTTAGTGTGTTTCTGTTACCCTCAAGCTTAGTAAGTAATGTTCCCCTTTAATAGATGTGCTTGGAGGTGGAGTTGCTATCATTTATTGCTAAAACTCCTGAAAGGTATCACAGAGAATTTGAATTCTAATTTCAGTTTCATAAAGACTTTACATTAAAATTCACATTTGGGCTTTTGATACAAAAGGATTAGTGCAACTAGAGATGGAGAAACAGCATGTAGAATTCTCTCTTCCATATATCCTGTGGAATCATATTTTAATATCCACTTTACCTGCTTTGTTATCAGCCATTGCTAGAGGTCAGGCTGTGTGTTAGGATTTGGGGAAAGGATTCATTTATCTGTGCATTTCATTTGTGTTCTTAATTGAAAGTTAATGTGCTGTTACAGCAACCAGCTCACAATTAAGTGTCTTCAGATTTTGAGAGGTCTCTGAGAAAATGTGGGGTTTTTTCCTAGTCATCCAATTAACATACCAGCCTGCCTGGGTGATGGGGGGGCATGGGAGGGGACCATGATTGATTTGTTAATTACTTGGAGATTGGCAGTCCCTCTAGTTAGTTAAAAAGAAAAATTGGCTGCATGATCCTGATAGCAGAAGGTAATGGTTGTGTCCTGAGCCCTTGAGAACTAACCTTACACGGGTTTGTGGAGTTCAAAGACCCTGAAAGCTAAAAGGTTGGCTGTGGTGGTGTTGAAATTGGTGAGTTTCAGTGTTGAGAAAACTTTCCATATAGGTTTTGCCTGCGAGCACTATTAAGAATGATTTTGTCACTTCATTCCCGCACCTCCAAAAAAGAAAAATAAAAATATAAGAGAAGGGAAAAAAAAAAAAAGGTAGCATTTGGATAATTGACTTGAATTTTATTTATTTATTGGGTAACAGCAGGTTGATGCTTATGCAAGGCTGGGCCTTCCATACGTAGTGTGCATGCTTGCTGGACAAGTGAGGCTGTTCATAGCCCCCCTCTAACAATTTCTGCAGTCATTGATATGTGCAGCTTCAACAACTCCGAGCAGCCTTTCACTGCTCTGTCTCGCATCTTCTACCTGTGCCGTTCTCTTCCTCAATGTTTTGAGGAATTTAAAGCCATATAAACATACCGACTGTCGTCTTTTACTTTCTAAATGTGACTGATCCAGGCTTTGTGCTGAATCTGCTGTACACAGTGTGAAAGGTAGGCTTTAAACGTCAAAATGTGGGATTTAAACTGGGTGGCAGTGACGTCCAGTCAGAAAGCTGGGAATACAGAACATATTTGGAGAACCTTTGAGCAGTCAAGGAGACAGCAGTTGTATATGGTGACTCCCATCTGAACTTCTTTGGAGCAGATAAAGGCCAAAGAAAGTGAAGAAGAATTTTACATAGAGATTGATTAAATAAAATATAGCTTATTCTACACCTGTTTTTTATCTTTTTCATTTTTCAGTTTCTGTGGCCATGAATACTGCTGAGCAGTCTTCTGATTTTACGTGCTTTTCTTAAGATGGTGATGAAAGTATTTTTCAGATTAAAAGTTCTAGCTTTGAAATTAAATTTTTGCTTTGTGTGTTGTTTGCTCTGAAAACTCCTGTCCAGTTTAAGGTATATCACTGGACTCACCAGCAACTCAGAAAAATCTGTTTGTAGGCACCTCTGTGACTGTGTTCGCTTTTCTGTCAGATTCGGGGAGTTGCAGATGTGCATTGCCCATATTTTACTGAGTTTTAATAGGTTTATCAGACTACTTTGCCTCCAAATTGTTCATCCAAGGTAACGAGTTCTTAGTAATTGTAGTATAAATCGACACGCCTTCAACTTTATGGTGAAGGTTAGAGGGCTAAATTTTCTTTTAAATCTCTCCTGTTAGGAATGTAAGTTCAGATGGAGCAGAAGCACGCAGAAGACTAAGAGAGTGCGATGGCTTGGTGGATGCCCTCCTTCATGCTCTACAGTCTGCAGTTGGCAAGAAGGATACAGACAATAAGGTAAAGTTGAGTATTAAACCTTAATGGATGTTTCCGTTAATTTAGGCTGAAGTGTTGCACTGGGATCTGACTTCTATTTGCTAGTATCAGAAGGGGATTATGCTTGCTTCAGAAAACATAGTAATTATCTTTCTCACATCTCTGTCATGATATCCATGGTACTACTGATGGGGTATCAGCATGTTGCTGCTATGTTACCTTGTGTGGCTGATGAGGTGAGCAAAGGCAACTGGTTTTGATAGGTGGGGAGAGTAGTCAATTATTATTGTCAGTGACATTATTGCTATTGTTCTGCATTGTTTAATTGACACTTAAAAGTGCAATCTCCAAATCAGAATTGAGTCCCATTGTATTGTGCTTTGCACAATACCAGCAAAGGAATCGATTCTCATTTTAAAGATTTTATTCAGCACCATCTCTAAAAACTGTTGTGCTTAGACATTAAGGTATGTCTTCAGACCTGCAGCACTTAGGTTGTGTCTTTATTTTTTTTAGGTGCAGATTTTGATTAATCTGGTTTTGTTGTCATCTCATCCTGTAGTGCTTAAAAGCATATTTATATACCTAAGGAAGACAATAAGTTTAACCTGTTTAAAAAAGAAAGAGCATACTATTGCTTTATGACACCAATAAGGCTTGTAAAGCATCGTTATTTTATTCTTTTTGAGTCCCACCGTGTGATGGACTGTACAAGGGAATTACAAGGCCCTGTCACTTAATCAGATAATTTTGGAAGTGGATTTTGTAACCACCTGGTGGTTTCCATTGCAACCTACAGAGCATTGCTCTTGTCAGAACCTGATGTGCTATGGATTAGCTATTGCTGCAGGATAACGTGTGTTCACCTTGAAATTCTCACAAGGCCTAGGTTTTGACCCAGAGAAAATTTAATAAAATGGGCCCCTTGGGGATTGTAAAGGTTGGAAGAATGAGAGAGAGGCTTGTATTAAAAAAAGATCCTTCTGTGATCATTTTCCACTGTGTGTTTGATCTTTTGGTGAATTTTATTCTTCATGTAAGATCAGGTGGTATTTTTTATTAGAGATTTTTCATTTTGAATGGGTACTATTTATGAAGCACTTCACTTCTGGAAGATTTTAGAACAAGAACGAACCTTAATTTAAGGAGTCTTGACTAAATCTTCCTTGAAAGCTACATTCTTTTCCTGGGGCAGGTGAGCTTTTTTTAAATTCCCCCAAACCCTCCATTGTATAACATAATGGTTTGCAAATAAGAGGGTGCAATACTTGTTATAATATAAATTTCTCTGTAATAGTCTGTGGAGAACTGTGTGTGCATCATGCGGAACCTTTCCTATCACGTCCACAAAGAGGTCCCCGGAGCTGATAAGTACCAAGAGCTAGATGCCAGTCAGACTACAAGCATGGGAGGCTCTCAGAAGAAGAAGAAAGACGATGCTGGTTGTTTTGGTGGAAAAAAAGCTAAAGGTATGTGTTGCAGAGAGCTCAGAACTGGACATGGATTTGGGGGTAAATTATGCTGTGTAGGCCTGCTCTTGCAAGCACGTTCATCATGCTGGTTTAGAATGTTGCAGTTCGTGGAGGTACGTGTTTGTAGTGTCGTGGCATGTGTTCATCTCCGTTGTTGCATTACTACTAGATATTTGGGAATTTTTTCCGTGATTGCTGTAGTTTTGTTTGGCTTTAAATAGGAGTGGTGCATGCTGACGGATGACACTGCTGTTGGACAAAGGGGGACATGCTCTGCTTCTCCTCTACGTTGCTGTGTTCTTGCATCTGTCAAATCTACGCTAAGTCTACTTGCTTGGCCGTGTAGCATGTGTCACGGCGTCTGGACGCCAGGCCAGCATGCATTCATCCGAGTGCATGGTAGTCCTGTCTGTACGTCTTCTATGCCTCCAGTCTCTCACATTTGAAAACAAACTAAAAGCCTACCCTCCCACTCACAAGAAACACATACAACCTCCCAATTCTGTCACTCTTTCAGTAATTTAAATTGCAAACATGATTTTGTAGCTTTTAATTGTCAGTCACTTTTAGACCTGTTCTCTCCTCTGGGGCATGAGTGTTGCAAATGAGTTTCATTACAAGAGAGGATTAATAGTCTCAGTAACCCCCTTCCATCTTTCCTTTAGAAAGAGACACTCAAATTATATCCGTTTTCTTTGTTGTTTTAGAGAAATGACTATTCTAGACTGAATTCTGAGATAATTAACTCCATTTTCTGTCTAGGCTCCGTTCTCCTCATTCATGTGTACCCACATCCTGGCTTACTATTTATAGCCAGGTCTAAGGAAGGTTTTGGTCCTGAAGAGCTGATACGGAATTGTTTGAACTTGACGGACTGTGTGCTGCATGTTACTCTTCCTTTGATCTGACCTGTACATGTTATTAAAATGTTACATATTTCCATATGTGCCAGGAAAATCATCACAGTGTGAACTTGCTTTTGCAGACTAGTCTGTCATCAACTAGATTTAAACTGTGTTTAAAAAAAAAGATACAAAATTGATGGGAATTTCTTAATGACTGGGGGGAAAGCTCAAGAAAGAATTTCACCTGCTTGGCCAGCCTGTTCCCACAGTGAATGACTAAAACGCTAAAGTGTGATATCCTTTGGAAACCTTGAACATGTGCTGACTCGAGCCTGTTTCCTGCCACTTGCAGTCTCTGTTGTTTTGCTGCTTGAGAGCAACACAGTCAGTGAAAACATTTTTAGACATAAAAGCTATGAGTGTGCACTGTGGGAGGAGGGGAGCGTGCTGATTGAGAACTGTCATCATCCTCTTGATGACAGTGAAAAGAGAGCGCTCTCAGGTGGCTGTCCTTTGTCAAGTGTCTGCCGGTTTCCTCTGGGGCCAACCTATATGTGCCTTCTGTGTCTGTACACCCTGATAGTTTCTGTTTATCAGCCAAAGCATCTGATCATGTCTTTTTGGACAAATTGGTTTCAAAATCATCTGACACGGAGGACGAACCTGCAGATTTCAGTGAGCGGTGCAGACACTCAGTGACAGCTGGGGTTTGGCTCTGTGTGTTCAGCAGGAAATGACAATTTCCGAAGTGCATTTTAACGTACTTTTTCCCCCTTTTTGCAGTGCTCCTTTTAAAGTTTGCTGTTCTCTAGAGGGAAATCAACTGGTAATAATGCTGAGCTCGCAGCTGGTAGTATGTGGATCAGAAGGATAGAGGGGGACAGGCAACCGTTGTGTTTAAAAAATAAAAATCCATTAATAGATGTGCTTTTAAAATAGTAAAGAGAAACTTCCTTTTCTCACTACTAAATTTATGTGAATACCTTGTTTGAACCTGCCTTAATTTTCTCAGTCTAGGACTTCAAAATAGATCAGTTCTCTCCCCCTCTTGTTCACTTAATCTTGCAGTGTTTCCATGTTTGTTTTATTTTATTTCATGGTCATTGATCATAGCATTTCAAACACCTCTGCAAAGGGCTAGTCATCCTTCTGTCCCCTCAATTCTGTAAGCACCTTTTCATCTAATGAAAAGAGGAAGAAAAAAAAAGCTGTGCAGAGAAAGATTGGTTTTTTTCAGCAGGAACAAAAGGGAGAAAGTGGCATATCTTGTTTTGGTTTGGTTTTTTAATTGATGAAAGTTCTGTAGTATTCTTGTAATACTCAGGTTTTGAACCTATTCTGTGAAATTCTGCCTCTTTGTGACTGTTCCTTTGTGTTTTCTTCCTTCCTGTAAATTTTTGTTTTTCTTTTGCTGCTTTTCTGGTAATTAGAGGAGTGGTTCAATCAAGGTGAGTCTTTGCAATACTTTCTTTTCATCATCGCCATAATATGCTTTGTTCAGCTTTTACATGCAAGGCTAAGAGCTGAGATCAAGGTCTTGCTCATTCACCTTCTCCTCTGCTCCCCCAGTGCATCCCTCCTTTTCATTTCAGTAGGCATGGAAATCCTCTAATTGAGTGAGCATTTGTAGTTTGCTCTTCCACTGAGAATAGAAAAGACAAGGTTTTATTCATTCCTGGTGTAAGTGCAGTAAGGGAATTGATTTGCAACTGGCCTTATAACCCTATGAGAGAGGGAGGGAACACCTGTGTGCAAGTTGCCTCACAACCCTGACATGTCAAAGTACAGCTTTGCTAGTTGGTCTGCATAGCAGTAGCCATGAAGACTCAGGAGCTTGGATGTGTGTTCTCAGGGATCCTTGGTATTTTGTCTGCTTGGGGACGCATGCCTGGGCTGCTGCGTGTTTATTACTGGCACTCAGACTAGCTAGATGAAGCTACCCCCAGTAAATGCCTCGGGGGATATGCCCTTTAGTTTCTCATCCTAGCACGATAAGTAAAATTGCAATTGGAATACACAAGAGTGAGGCTAAAGTTTGCCTCTCTCCCTTCTAGGCTGGGAAGTTGTTAAGCTGTGAGTGCCCTGGAGACTTCCACTGTGTTACTGAGACTGATTCAGGGGTAAAGGCAGAGTCATTTTCAGTTTGTGACACTTGCTTCAGATCAGTGATTTCTGGAGGGTTGAGCCAAAGGAGAAATGTTGGAAGGAAAAAAAAAAAAAAAAGAAAAAGAAAAACAACCCAACGATCCTAATTGCTCCACCCAGTAAATGATGCTCAGTAGTGTTCTGTGAGATGCTGCTTTCAGACTATGACTGGTGAGCCTGTGGAGGATGGACATGTTGGCAAGACAGAGCTCAGCCCTTGCTTTCTGTCACTCCACTGCAGTCTGGTTCAGTGGGTGTATTAACAAGCACAGTATTCACTGTTGGGGGTGGAGGGGTGGGCAAGGGGAGGTTGTTGTGAAGAATCTTTTTCCCTTCAACTTTTTTTATTTTAACCAGAAGGAAAGCGTTTGGGAATTAATCCTTCAGCAAAAATGGTCTAGCTGAATAGCTGTTTTGATTATCCAGTAAAGCAAAACGACATTTGAAGAACAACAACAACAACATTAGTGGTTAATAATGCTGGGTCACACTTCAAAGTCCGTACTGAGTTTCTGACAGATTGAAAATGCCAAAGGTCATGTTTTTGTTGTTTCTTACATAATGAAAAGTAGTGGGGGGAGAGGGAAAGAATTTTAATCCCACTGTTTCAGAGACTGTAAACTGCATCTTGCACAAGCAAGTCTCATGTCAGGCAGTTTTCCCAAACCAGAGTGCTGTGCCAATTCCTACAGCCAGGTCTCATAAAACAGACCTTTCAGCAGGCATGTTCAAAGCTGTCTGTCTCTTGGCAAAGTTTGGAGCCGTGCTTCTGATCCAACAGCATCGTCTCTTCTCCGGCATACCTCAGGCTGGAAAACTTGGAGAGCAGGGAGATGCACAGAAGGGCAGAAATTGAGATGTACAAAAACAGGGTATTAAACTTCTTTTCTACTGCTAGTGTGGTCATTTCAGCATCCCTGTGCACTAGCATTATTGACAGGCTTGAGTGACAGAGGGAGGTGTTCAGAGGTACAGAAGCTGGCAGTGAAGCTGGTTTTCTCTGATATCGATCAGGCCAGGGAATGGCTGAGAGGTTTGTAATTGGTAGGCTCCTGAACCTGCTAAATTTGGTCACCTTTTTAGAAACTGCAAACCAGTATTTGTGGGTCCTGTAAAAATAAAATGGGAAAAATACCAGCTGGGCTGCAGATTGAAACCTTTGCCATCTAGATGGATTTCTTTTGGAGTCTCCTTACAGCTTCGTCACCTTCTCTCTATAGGAAAGCCCTGGAAAATTTAGGTGCTTCAGGTATTTCTGAACCTGGCCCTTGCTCAACTTGATTAAGCAAGTAATTTGTAGAGTTGAACTCCCCTTGGTCAGAGCTCTGTGCTCTGAATTGCTTCCATTAGTAAACAGCTGGCAGCTTCTGGTTTGAACAGATGTGGTTTTGCCACTGAGGTGGGTTAGTTTCTCAGAGGGCTGAGAGACAAACTAGCAAAGGCTTCATAGAAGATGGCCAGTATTTGCAGTCTGGCCCAGAAATTGGGAGACAGTGACTGAAAATCACAGAGCACGGGTGGGGTGTGCTGTCTTAATGAAAGATGGTTTAGTAAACAGGCAGCTGCATCTCCATTGCCAGCTTAAAAGATGTAGCAGCCAGCACTGCTCTCCTGGCCAATCTCTTCCTTAAAAAGTTGTGCCCAAATACATACTGCTTACTAAACATTGCACTAGAAAGAAGGGAACTCTTACTGTGCCATCTCAAACCCCAACCTTTAAATTATAGAGAGAACTTCTGAAATGAGTAGTCGTGTTGAATAAGGTCTGGCTCTTGGAGTAAATGTTCTGAGGTTTAAACTAGCTAATATCGGAGACATGAAATTCGGGGTCATGTGAAAAAACAGTTTGTCCTACTTGTAGATAAGAGTCACATTTATCGGACTGCCTTAAGTCTGTAATCTTTCCTAAACACTGACTGACTTCAGTGCCTTTTTTTTTTCCTCCCTCTGCCCTGCTTTTTCCTGTCAGTGCTCTAAGGGTCAACAAGGGTTTGCAGCCAGTGACTGGGTTCAGCTGCCATTATGAAATGCAGTGTCCTTTGGTGATGCGCAGCATTTTTTCTTTCTGGTATTTGGTTCCCTAAGCAACATGTTTCTTGTTCTTTCATGGAGCAAAAACTTGAGGGAGGGCTGTAAAGTGCAGCTAATTCCTGTCCCTTCCTTTAGAAAAGATACCTTTAAAGGAGTGGCATGGTATCTGGCTGCATAACCTTTTGGCAGCTTAGGCTTTTTCATACTTTAGTTAAGCAAATTACTTCAGATGAACAGACCTTCTAGATGCATGTTTTGTTTTGCACAGTAGTTAAAGTTGGCTGGTGTTCTGTGTTGGCATTTCAAAACAAAAGTGTGTGGTATTTCCAAGGAAAGGGAGGGGATGGAATACTACCTTAAGGTTGTTGGTTTTTTTTCCTCTTGATGTTATTTCTAAATATTCATATTGGTATTTAAAAGCTCTATTTCTTCTCTATATAGTACTGCATATGTTTATGCTTTTGTCAAGAGTAAAGGTAGAGCCCATTGAATTCACTGTGCAGAAGCTGTACCGGCTCCCTGCTATAACAGGGCAGGTATTGGCCTTTCCCATTTTGTA